>NC_091351.1:13886975-13896975 GCF_038502225.1 Cherax quadricarinatus
AAACTTGAAAAGCAACACCATTTGTTAGAGAAACATGGCTGGGAAAATATTGCGACCATTTTCCTCTGTTTAAGCAACATTAATAACCCGGTGAAATATACCCAATATATTTCAACCAAACGCACTGTGTGGTAAATTGTCTCTTATAAGAATTTATAGCCGCAAACTGCGTTTGAAACATATTCCATAACATAACGAGCAGATACTTTAGAAGAGACGATATTTTAAAAGGTAGACCACTACAAGAAGATATTACTACGTTATTTATGTACCTTAAAGGCAACTTAATTATCAGGTCTCATTCAGTTTGTGAGGCCGTGGCTGGTGTGTCCCACTCCCAGCCCAGAGCATCAGGTTAGATGCCCAAACAGGGCGCATCACCTACCAAATATGTTGTTAAATGTTATTGTACCGTTGTCAGTGGCATCGTGCACGCACACACACACACACACACACACACAAGCCTCAGTATTTCTTCATAATTTGTCTCGTTTATTTTAAGAATTTATCAAAATAAATAAAGGTAAACGAATGTTTCTGGAAGTTGCAAAAATTCTATGGCAATTGAGAAATCAAAAACGAGGAAAAATTGACAAAGTGGTTAGACAGAGGCATGAAGGAAACGAACATAAGAACCACATCACGAAAATGAACGTAAGAACCACATCACGGAAATGAACGTAAGAACCACATCACGAAAATGAACGTAAGAACCACATCACGAAAATGAACGTAAGAACCACATCACGAAAACGAACATAAGAACCACATCACGAAAATGAACGTAAGAACCACATCACGAAAATGAACGTAAGAACCACATCACGAAAATGAACGTAAGAACCACATCACGAAAATGAACATAAGAACCACATCACGAAAACGAACATAAGAGCCACATCACGAAAATGAACGTAAGAACCACATCACGAAAATGAACGTAAGTAAGGAGTACCTCACGGATACAGATGAAAGGGAATGATTGGCCTAGTGATCAATGCAGATTGTGTTAAAATATGGTAAACGTGGCACGGAAAGAGGACTGTAAACGTGAATCTAAGCGACTGTCACCTAACTTCAACTGACGTTTAGTTAGAAATTCCTGTCTTGATAACTTTAATATAGGTCTCAGATGTATGGAGAGAGAAACGAAGAAATGTACCGTTTATCACATAAGTTAGAATTAAATTCTTGAGTCGTTTAACATAATATCTATCTGCTCTTTGGCATACTGGGTGGATGTTCGTTTAGCTAAACGAGGAGTCTCTGTTAGTCTAACCCGAGGGTGCTAGTTGATCGTTAAACACAAGGGAGAGAGAACTTTCTTCACATCTGGCATAAATATATTCTGTTCGTCTATCAGTAAGAGCTCCTCGTTGTTCTAAGACAAAGACTTCCCTTCTCATCTAGCACAATAAGACTCTTTTAGCATCTGAGAAAGAGAGCTCTCTGTTGCTCTTGAACAAAGTCTTTACCTAACATAAAGAGCTCTCTTCCCCTAACATAATATGACTCTCTGTTTGTCTACAAAAAGAATACTCTGCTCTTCGGAGAAGCAACCTCAATCTTCCTCTAGCACAAGGTTCTCTTGTTATATTTTCAGTGCTGCTGTGAAGTACCACTTTGATTTATCTTCTCAATTTTGGTCCCTGAAATATACATCATCAGCTTCGCCAGTGCCGATATTTTAAGCATTTTTACTAACCTAATATCTTTTCCACGTTTTCCAAAACTCCCTCTCGTCTTGCGTCCTTCAGACGTGTTCTACAGCATCGTGTGCTCTTTAGACGTGTTCTACAGCATCGTGTGTTCTTTAGACGTGTTCTACAGCATCGTGTGTTCTTTAGACGTGTTCTACAGCATCGTGCGTCCTTCAGACGTGTTCTACAGCATCGTGTGTTCTTTAGACGTGTTCTACAGCATCGTGTGCTCTTTAGACGTGTTCTACAGCATCGTGTGTCCTTCAGACGTGTTCTACAGCATCGTGCGTCCTTCAGACGTGTTCTACAGCATCGTGCGTCCTTCAGACGTGTTCTACAGCATCGTGCGTCCTTCAGACGTGTTCAACAGCATCGTGTGTTCTTTAGACGTGTTCTACAGGATCGTGCGTTCTTTAGACGTGTTCTACAGCATCGTGTGTTCTTTAGACGTGTTCTACAGCATCGTGTGTCCTTCAGACGTGTTCTACAGCATCGTGTGTTCTTTAGACGTGTTCTACAGCATCGTGTGCTCTTTAGACGTGTTCTACAGCATCGTGTGTCCTTCAGACGTGTTCTACAGCATCGTGCGTCCTTCAGACGTGTTCTACAGCATCGTGCGTCCTTCAGACGTGTTCTACAGCATCGTGCGTCCTTCAGACGTGTTCAACAGCATCGTGTGTTCTTTAGACGTGTTCTACAGGATCGTGCGTTCTTTAGACGTGTTCTACAGCATCGTGTGTTCTTTAGACGTGTTCTACAGCATCGTGTGTCCTTCAGACGTGTTCTACAGCCTCGCATGTTCTTCAGACGTGTTCTACAGCATCGTATGTTCTTCAGACGTGTTCTACAGTATCGTGTGTCCTTCAGACGTGTTCTACAGCTTCGTGCGTCCTTCAGACGTGTTCTACAGCATCGTGCGTCCTACAGACGTGTTCTACAGCATCGTGCGTCCTTCAGACGTGTTCTACAGCATCGTGTGTTCTTCAGACGTGTTCTACAGCATCGTGTGTTCTTCAGAGGTGTTCTACAGCATCGTGCGTCCTTCAGACGTGTTCTACAGCATCGAGCGTCCTTCAGACGTGTTCTACAGCATCGTGCGTCCTTCAGACGTGTTCTACAGCTTCGTACGTCCTTCAGACGTGTTCTACAGCATCGTGCGTCCTACAGACGTGTTCACAGCATCGTGTGTTCTTCAGACGTGTTTTACAGCATCGTGTGTTTTTCAGACGTGTTCTACAGCATCGTGTGTTCTTCAGAGGTGTTCTACAGCATCGTGCGTCCTTCAGACGTGTTCTACAGCATCGTGCGTCCTTCAGACGTGTTCTACAGCATCGTGCGTCCCTCAGACGTGTTCTACAGCACCGTGCGTCCCTCAGACGTGTTCTACAGCATCGTGTGTTCTTCAGACGTGTTTTACAGCATCGTGTGTTCTTCAGACGTGTTCTACAGCATCGTGTGTTCTTCAGAGGTGTTCTACAGCATCTTGCGTCCCTCAGACGTGTTCTACAACATCGTGCGTCCCTCAGACGTGTTCTAAAGCATCGTGTGTTCTTCAGACGTGTTCTACAGCATCGTGCGTCCCTCAGACGTGTTCTGCAGCATCGTGTGTTCTTCAGACGTGTTCTACAGCATCATGTGTTCTTCAGACGTGTTCTACAGCATCGTGTGTTCTTCAGACGTGTTCTACAGCATCGTGCGTCCCTCAGACGTGTTCTACAGCTTCGTGCGTCCCTCAGACGTGTTCTAAAGCATCATGTGTTCTTCAGACGTGTTCTACAGCATCGTGCGTCCCTCAGACGTGTTCTGCAGCATCGTGTGTTCTTCAGACGTGTTCTACAGCATCGTGTGTTCTTCAGACGTGTTCTACAGCATCGTGCGTCCCTCAGACGTGTTCTACAGCATCGTGCGTCCCTCAGACGTGTTCTACAGCATCGTGCGTCCCTCAGACATGTTCTACAGCATCGTGCGTCCCTCAGACGTGTTCTACAGCATCGTGCGTCCCTCAGACGTGTTCTACAGCATCGTGCGTCCCTCAGACGTGTTCTACAGCATCGTGCGTCCCTCAGACGTGTTCTACAGCATCGTGCGTCCCTCAGACGTCAGACGTGTTCTACAGCATCGTGCGTCCCTCAGACGTGTTCTACAGCACCGTGCGTCCCTCAGACGTGTTCTACAGCATCGTGCGTCCCTCAGACGTGTTCTACAGCTTCGTGCGTCCCTCAGACGTGTTCTAAAGCATCGTGTGTTCTTCAGACGTGTTCTACAGCATCGTGTGTTCTTCAGACGTGTTCTACAGCATCGTGCGTCCCTCAGACGCGTTCTACAGCATCGTGCGTCCCTCAGTCGTGTTCTACAGCATCGTGCGTCCCTCAGACGTGTTCTACAGCATCGTGCGTCCCTCAGACGTGTTCTACAGCATCGTGCGTCTGTCTGACATTTATCTACAGCATGTTTTTATGGTGCGCTACAGTAGTATGAGTGTTAGTGAGGTGTCCTACAGCCTCCCTGGACACTGGTCTCACATTCAAATATTTTGGGGGTAAAACTCTCTTTCATATTTGTTGCAAATAGAAACACTGATTGTATTTCTCGGAAAATTCTATCGACGGCGTTGATGAAGGGCGAGATAGTGGAAGAGGCGAGGAGGAGGGCGAGGAGGAGAGTGAGGTGAATGAGATAGAGGTGGATTGCAAGGGAAAAGTGGGCAGCGAGGCGGGCACAAATTCAACCGATACCCACTTTAAACCATACCCCGGCCGGGATTGAACCCGCGGTCAGAGAGTCTCAAAACTCCAGCCCGTCGCGTTAGCCACTAGACCAGCTAGCCATGGTGTAGAAATATACCTAGTTGGACGAATCTTATTGTGGCTAGCTGGTCTAGTGGCTAACGCGACGGGCTGGAGTTTTGAGACTCTCTGACCGCGGGTTCAATCCCGGCCGGGGTATGGCTTGTTTGCAATCGTATCATTACGATTTCGTGAGTCTCGATACCCACTTTGTTATCGCTTCATGTGTTCCACCAACATTTCCTGTTTTCATCTTTATCAGTTGTAAACAGTGTAACCAAAGCATCTAGCTGTGTGTACATCTGGAGACCGTAACTGTGCTGTAACCTCTCGATTTATCAAGGAGGAATTGGGCGTGGGGATGATGGTTTGATTACCTCGTCGACAGAAAATGTTCCGTCCTGCCATAGTTTTTTTCCGAGCCTCAGCTGCCGCAAATCCTATTGTGACTTCTGATTCTTTGCAATATGTTCGTATTCTATATATGGGAAAGTGGAAAAGAATTCTTCCTCTGTAAGTCATGGGTGTTGTAAGAGGCGACTAAAATACCGGGAGCAAGAGCTTAGTAACCCCTTCTCAAGTATAAATTACTAAATTTAAAAAGAAAAGCTTTTGTTTTTCTTTTTTGGTCACCCTGCCTGGGTGGGATATGACCAGTTCGTTGAATAAAGAATAAAAAATAATATATATATATCGGTGGGAGACGGCCGACTTGTTGAAAAAAAAAAAAAAAAAAAAAAATATATATATATATATATATATATATATATATATATATATATATATATATATATATATATGTCGTGCCGAATATGTAAAACTGGTCAATTAGCAAGAACTCATTTAAAATTAAGTCCTTTCTGAAATTTTCTCTTATACGTTTAAAGATATATTTTTTCATTAATGTTAATATAAATTTTTTTAATATATATTGTGTGTATGTATATGTACACAAGAAAGGGTTACTAGCCCTTGCTCCCGGCATTTTAGTCGCCTCTTATAACATACATGGCTTACGATAGTAGGTACTAGGTCGGTAGACAGCAACCGCACAGGGAGGTTCTACCGTCCTGCCAAGTGAGTGTGAAACGGAAGCCTGTTATTGATAGTAGGATTTCTGGTGTCTTTTTTCTGTCGCATAATCGTGCAAGATTTCAGGTACGTCTTGTTACTTCTACTTACACTAAGGTCACATGTACAAGCATATACATACACACCCCTCTGTGTTTTCTTCGCTTTTCTTATTAATTCTTGTTCTTGTTTATTTCCGCTTATCTCCATGGGGAAGTGGAACAGAATTCTTCCTCCGTAAGCCATGCGTGTTGTAAGAGGCGACTAAAATGCCGGGAGCAAGGGGCTAGTAACCCCTTCTCCTGTATATACTACTAGATTTAAGAGGAGAAGTTTTTGTTTCTCCTTTTGGGCCACTCTGCCTCGGTGGGATGTGGCCGGTTTGATGAATATATATAATATATATGTCGTGCCAAATAGGTAAAACTGGTCAATTAGCAAGAACTCGTTTAAAATTATGTCCTTTCTAAAATTTTCTCTTATGCGTTAAAAGATACAATTTTTTTTCATTTATGTTAATGGAAAAATTAATAATTTCGTACCAAAAGAATCTTAAAAACTTTCCTACCATTATTATAACAAGCGCAATTTAATCTAGCCTAATCCAACTAAATATATTTTAGATAAGTTTACAATAATTTAATAATAAACAAGCACAATGAAATATATTTTTGTCGTTAGGTTCAGAATGATTTTTGCAACATTATTGCATACCCAAATTTTCGCTTGTCTTATTCAGCAAGAAGAACGTTGCAATTTAAGCCAAAATCGCAAGTTTATATATATATATATATATATATATATATATATATATATATATATATATATATATATATATATATATATATATATATATATATGCATGCTTAATAATTCGCAAACAGGCGACATTATTTGCAAACATTATCTCTCAGTCCACAATAGGATTCGAACCTGTAAATTCGGCATCAGAGTACACAGTGCTTTGTCCACAACGCCAGAGTGTGGCGTTGCGGATAAAGTACTGTGTACTCTGATGCCGAATTTACAGGTTCGAATGCTGCTGTGGACTGAGAGATAATGTTTGTATATATATACAATCTGCCACTGGAAGATCGGCAATGACATCAGGCAACTCTCTCAGTGCGACTGGGAGGTATAGGGGTGCGTAAGGCAACGCAGGTAGCTTTACCTGCATTTCTGTCGTCGTGTTTGGCTTCCAGTGGACTAGTCAAGGAGATTGTCCCCGAACGCTTGAGAGATGCTGTAAGAGCTCAAGACTCCAGGTTCATTGAAGCAGCCGTGAGGTGGGACACCCTTCCAGACTCCTCCAGTAAACCAGCTCCTCCCAAAGAGCACAAACAGTGCCAATTGGACAAACTGATCTTGGGTAAAATCGACAACACAGTACTCACCGACGCTTCAGGAAAAGACAAAGCTCGTCTCCCAGCAGTGAAGGCACCACTTTCAGATTTCCTTTTGGCTGTTCCCAATTTTTCCCTGGGCACTCGACTCAACCCACAGGCCATTTGAATTAGTGTTGCTCTTCTCATAGCCTCCCATCCCCCATACTCACCGAACGTAGGTGTATTTGCGGCTGGGAGACGGCTGATCAATTCGGACTTCATAATCTCGTGTGTCACACATCGGAAGGAAAGTATGCTAGACATGAGGAGGTCAACGACATCATAAAGAGCCTCTCCACAGCCCGTTGCCCAGCTCAACAGGAACCCTAAGTACAGAGGTCTGACGGAAGTCAAAAGCATCCTGACTGGGCCACTACGCCACCCTGGAAGGATGGTAAGCAGATTGCCTGGGACTACACCTGTGCCGCCACATTGGCAGACACCTACTTGCCATACTCTGAAGCTGAAGCGGGTGGAGCCACCAGCTACAGGAAGACCCAGAAGATCCGCAAATATGAAGGCCTCCCCCCTTGCTATAACTTCATCCCAGTGGGGTCGGAGACCCATGGAGCATGGGGCAAGTGTGCTCTAAAGTTCCTCAAAGATCTGGGTGAAAAACTCATCACAAAAACCAAGGATCACTGGGCGGCCAGCTTCTTCTTTCCAGAGACTCTGTGTTGCGATCCAGAGGGAAATGCCTGCAGCATTCTGGGCACGCTGCCCACCGCCGTGGAGCTGGACGAAGTATTCGAGATGTAGTTCTGAGTTGTTGTATATGTTGTTCTACTCCCTATTGTATTTTTGTCAATGCATTTTGTCTTTAAATAAAGTCTACATAGAATATAGAATACAGAGGGTGGTAGGAGAAGACAATATTCAAACAGCTCCGGGGAGAACTTTGAGTTTTCCCAGAAGTAAGTTTTTTCTTTTCTCTGAGGATGAGGGTCCCCAGCACACTTCCAGAGGTGGTACCTCCCTATATACATTATATATATATATATATATATATATATATATATATATATATATATATATATATATATATATATATATATATATATGTCGTGCCGAATATGTAAAACTGGTCAATTAGCAAGAACTCATTTAAAATTAAGTCCTTTCTGAAATTTTCTCTTATACGTTTAAAGATATATTTTTTTCATTAATGTTAATGTAAAAAAAATTAATTTTGCACCAAAAGAATCTTAGAAAACTTACCTAACCTTATTATAACAAGAGCAATTTATTTTAGCCTAACCCAACTAAATATATTTTAAATACGTTTACAATAATTTAATACTAAACAAACACAATCAAATATATTTTTTTCGTCAGGTTTAGAATGATTTTGGCGAAATTATTGCATACACAAATTTTCACTTGTCCTATATGGCAAGATGAGCTTTGCTGTTTAAGCCAAGATCGCAAGTTCTGCCTATTCGGCAGAATTTATATATATATATATATATATATATATATATATATATATATATATATATATATATATATATATATATATATATATATATATATATATATAATATATATATAGCACACAGGTTATTTCTAAGTCTGACATCATTCCTTTTATATGATTGCTCCTGGTGTGTTTGCTTATAGCAACACAATACTGCAGATCTGTAACACAAGTACTGTACTTCGTGAAAAGAGAGCGAGGCGGAGGTGAAACACAAGGTGAGACAAGGTGAAGTAGAAGATAAAATAAAAATCTTATCTCTCAGAACAGTGGTAAACACTGGTACCAACTTATACACTTCAAACTCGACTATTCATTTGTTTCACAACCACGCTAGCGGGAGATTCGTCTATAGAACCTTGAATCTGTGGTCACAGTGGTGCCTATGCTAACCTTCCTATGGTGTATAAATATACCTAGTTGGATTAATCGTATTGTAGCCAGCTAGCCCAGTGGCGAACGAGTTGGTCTGGAGTTTTACGTCTCTCTGACCGAAGGTTCTATCTCCGTCCGTGGTATGGTTTATTTACAGTCGTGTCATTACAATTTCCTGAGTCGGGAGACACAATGCGACCACATTTTCCGCTGACTTGGCGTCCCTCATGTATCATTCTTACTTGTCAATTCTTTTATCATCCTTCTCAATTATCAATGAATTTAATATTATTCCGCGTTACCTATTTCTTTATTACCATTTTGTGTTACCTATTCATTTATTACTATTCTGCGTTACCTATTCATTTATCTGAATTCTGAGTTACGTATTCTTTACTTCTGTTTTGTGTTCATTTGTTATTTTCTGCCATTTTATATTTTGCAGTTGATAAATTATAATCAATGGCAAATGAACAGTACTTAGTACTTAATGTCCATGTACAGTACCGTATCATTACCGTACAAAGAGAGTACTTTCCGCCACAGACCAAACCTTCAGTACACGGAGTACTACCTGCTACAGAACAAACCTTCAGTACACGGAGTACTACCTGCTACAGAACAAACCTTCAGTACACGGAGTACTACCTGCTACTTCAGTACACTCTACCTGCTATTCAGAAACTACCTGCTACAGAACAAACCTCAGTACACGGAGTTCATAAGAGGATTAGCGACCTACCCTCACCCCGGAGTTGGCCTAATAACACAGCACTTCTAGAGTACTCAGCACTCTAGCGTGTAAGAAACGAGTGAGAGTTGTTATTAAATTTCACTCAGAGTGCATCTCTGATAGATCTCTTGAAGACAACCCTCCATAAGCACTCACGTAATGTTTATACACACAGACATAGATTAAACCACATAAGCAAATAAGCAGGCTACACACACACACACACACACACACACACACACACACACACACACACCTCTTGCCCTGTATTTACATTCATTTAACTATTCACTACTCACTAACATTGAGATTCCGGATTACTGAGAACTTGGGTAAATTAGCTGACTAACCTCAGTCATGTGTTTGATGACGATGCTTACCATTACATTTCACATTAAGATTTTCCGCTTACAAATAACATCAGCTTATCATTATAGACATAACTTCAGGGCCACCCAGAAACACTGTCTCGG
>NC_091351.1:13901975-13934475 GCF_038502225.1 Cherax quadricarinatus
GCCACTACAGACAGTTTCTAACCACTACGGTCAGTTTCTAGCCACTACAGACAGTTTCTAACCACTACGGTCAGTTTCTAGCCACTACAGACAGTTTCTAACCACTACGGTCAGTTTCTAGCCACTACAGACAGTTTCTAGACACTACAGACAGTTTCTAACCACTACGGTCAGTTTCTAGCCACTACAGACAGTTTCTAGCCACTACAGACAGTTTCTAGCCACTACGGTCAGTTTCTAACCACTACGGTCAGTTTCTAGCCACTCTGGCAACTTAATCTACACAGTTTACCAGTGTACTGAGTTATGGGCTGGCAATGTGTCGAATCCACTCAGTGGTTCACCTGGACTTCAGGATGGTAATATAGCTTGAATTTATCCGATACGACACAAATGTAAAAAAATTCAATGTTCTTCCCTTTCGAGCAGTGGGAGAAAACTGAGCTTGAGTTAATAACACCAGGGGGTGAATTTTGAAGAAACGCCAGAAGCGATAGTCGGATGTATTAAGATTTTTGTCTTTTAATACATCTGATGCATCTTAATACATCGCGGCTGGAACACTGCACAATTAACCCACAAGTTGGGAATGCAAACTGGACGACTTTTCGGTGTCTTCTGGACCATTATTAAGTCGCAAAGGGGCTGTTAATGGGTCAAAATGGACCAAGACGTCCTTCACTTCAGACTTCCATTTTGTAAGTAAGCGGTGGATTCTTATTTTTATATTAAGCATAATTACACGAGTAAAAATAGAGTAAAATTTCTGGAAAATCAAAGAAAACAACAAGAAATAATAAAATGCAGGGAAAAATCGCATGAGAATCCCTCAAAAATCTAAAGAAAATCCCGTGGGTAAACATATCGACCGTATTTAAATCCTCCTCCTCAACCGGAGACAAAAATGTATAATATACCGGTACGATGACAGAAGTGATATAAATACAGTATAATGTGATCCTCTACTGACAACGTTTCGCCCATACAATGGACTTTACTGAGCAGCAAACACAAGAGTTTGTTGTTAAAGAGGAAAAGGCACAAAACCGCGACTCGAACAATATGCAAATAACCCGCACATAGGAGAGAGAAGCTTAAGACGACTTTTCGGTCCGACTTGGACCATTTACAAAGTCACACTAACAGAAAAGAGTGAGGGAGCCAGTATATATAGGCGAGAGGGACAAGGACGGGAGCAAGAAATGTAGAGAAAGTAGTAGCGATAATAGTAGGGAAGGTAGTGGAAGTAGTAGTAGTAGAAACAGTGGTAGTAGAAAGTAGACAGTGTAGTTTGGTGACACAAAAGAGAAAGAGAAGTGAAGGGCAACGGTAAAAGTAGTAGCAATAGTAGAGAAATGGAGAGGAAGACGTAGTAGAAGAAGAAATGGGATCAGTCTAAGGACAATAAAAAGGAGCACTGCAGGAGAGCTGAGGACGCACAAGGAGCACTGCAGGAGAGCTGAGGACGCACGAGGAGCACTGCAGGAGAGCTGAGGACGCAAGAGGAGCACTGCAGGAGAGCTGAGGACGCACAAGGAGCACTGCAGGAGAGCTGAAGACGCACGAGGAGCACTGCAGGAGAGCTGAGGACGCACGAGGAGCACTGCAGGAGAGCTGAGGACGCACAAGGAGCACTGCAGGAGAGCTGAGGACGCACGAGGAGCACTGCAGGAGAGCTGAGGACGCACGAGGAGCACTGCAGGAGAGCTGAGGACGCACAAGGAGCACTGCAGGAGAGCTGAAAACCCACAAGGAGCACTGCGGGAGAGCTGAGGACCCACAAGGAGCACTGCGGGAGAGCTGAAGACCCACAAGAAGCACTGCAAGAGAGCTGAGGGCCCACAAGGAGCACTGCAGGAGAGCTGAAGACCCACAAAGAGCACTGCGGGAGAGCTGAGGACCCACAAGGAGCACTGCAGGAGAGCTGAAGACCCACAAGGAGCACTGCGGGAGAGCTGAGGACCCACAAGGAGCACTGCGGGAGAGCTGAGGACCCACAGGGAGCATTGCAGAAGAGCTAAGGGCCCACAAGAAGCACTGCGGGAGAGCTGAGGATTCACAAGGAGCACTGCAGGAGAGCTGAGGACCCACAAGGAGGACTGCAGGAGAGCTGAGGACCCACAAGGAGCACTACGGGAGAGCTTAGGACCCACAAGGAGCACTGCGGGAGAGCTGATGGCCCACAAGGGGCACTGCGGGAGATTTGAGGGCCCACAAGGAGCACTGCGGGAAAGCTGAGGACCCGCAAGGAGCACTACGGGAGAGCTAAGGACCCACAAGGAGTATTGCGGGAGAGCTGAGGACCCACAAGGAGCACTGGGGGAGAGCTGAGGACCCACAAGGAGCACTGCAGGAGAGCTGAGAACCCACAAGGAGCAATGCGGGAGAGCTGAGGGCCCACAAGGAGAGCTGAGAGGGCCCACCCTGCGGGACTGAGGACCCACAAGGAGGACTGCAGGAGAGCTGAGGACCCACAAGGAGCACTACGGGAGAGCTAAGGACCCACAAAGAGTATTGCGGGAGAGCTGAGGGCCTACAAGGAGCACTGCGGTAGAGCTGAGGGCCCACAAGGAGCACTGCGGTAGAGCTGAGGGCCTACAAGGAGCACTGCAGGAGAGCTGAGGGCCCACATGGAGCACTGCGGGAGAGCTGAGGACCCACAAGGAGCACTGCGGGAGAGCTGAGGGCCCACAAGGAGCACTGCGGGAGAGCTGAGGACCCACAAGGAGCACTGCGGGAGAGCTGAGGGCCCACAAGGAGCACTGCGGAAGAGCTGAGGGCTCACAAGAAGCACTGCGGGAGAGCTGAGGATCCACAAGGAGCACTGCAGGAGAGCTGAGGACCCACAAGGAGGACTGCAGGAGAGCTGAGGACCCACAAGGAGGACTGCAGGAGAGCTGAGGGCCCACAAGGAGCACTGCGGGAGAGCTGAGAACCCACAAGGAGCACTGCGGTAGAGCTGAGGGCCCACAAGGGGTTAGACCAAAAACATCGAGGGCAAAAAATTTACGGACAGAACACAGGTGGAAGAAAAGAAAACAAAGGAAGAAAATAGAAAAAATAGGAAAGGAAAAGAGGTAGGGAAAGATGAGAAGAAAGAATCAAGTCACGAGTGTTCAGAAGTTTGGTTTATTTGACAATGTAATGAGAGAGGAAGGCATCAACAGAGACAACACCGGAACTAAGATTTACAAAACTCAACATGTGAGGCGAAATCTCGTTAGGATCCCATTGCACGGTATTTGTGTCTTATTTTAACCTCTACAGCTATCAAAGAAACATTAAAATTTCCGGACACTGAACATTAAAATTGAAAACTGCTCTGAACCTTAGAAATTTGCAATAAAATAATATGTTTTCTCTAGTTTATCTATATTTGGTAATATTTCACTAATTTTTTTAGTTAAAGATAAAAACTTATTAAAAATTTATTTGTGGACCAGATGTGATGTTAAACAACATATTACAGATGTTGAAAAGACTCGTAAGGAACCGGAAAAAATGTAAGTTGTAAATATAACAAAAAAAAAAAAAAAAAGAAAGAAATGAGAATATGAAAGAAATGATAATAAATCCTAAAAGTTCGTAGGGAATCGTAGTAAATAGTAAGACTTATCGTACACGATCTTAAGAAATGGTAAGAAATCGTACACGATCTTAAGAAATGGTAAGAAATCGTACACGATCTTAAGAAATGGTAAGAAATCGTACACGATCTTAAGAAATGGTAAGAAATCGTACACGATCTTAAGAAATGGTAAGAAATCGTACACGATCTTAAGAAATGGTAAGAAATCGTACACGATCTTAAGAAATGGTAAGAAATCGTACACGATCTTAAGAAATGGTAAGAAATCGTACACGATCTTAAGAAATGGTAAGAAATCGTACACGATCTTAAGAAATGGTAAGAAATCGTACACGATCTTAAGAAATGGTAAGAAATCGTACACGATCTTAAGAAATGGTAAGAAACTGTAATAATTCTTAAGAAATCGTAAGAAATCTTCAGTAATTAAAATGAATCGTAAATAATGGAAAAACCCTCGCGTAACGTAGCATAAATTAACTCTGAAATACACTGACAGGAAAACATGGAGCAGAAACAATAGAGCAGTCACCAGCATTTAAACATGGAGCAGTAACAATAGTTCAGTTCACAGTATTTAAACATGGAGCAGTAACAATAGTTCAGTTCACAGTATTTAAACATGGAGCAGTAACAATAGTTCAGTTCACAGTATTTAATCATGGGGCAGTAACAATAGTTCAGTTCACAGTATTTAAACATGGAGCAGTAACAATAGTTCAGTTCACAGTATTTAAACATGGAGCAGTAACAATAGTTCAGTTCACAGTATTTAAACATGGAGCAGTAACAATAGTTCAGTTCACAGTATTTAATCATGGGGCAGTAACAATAGTTCAGTTCACAGTATTTAAACATGGAGCAGTAACAATAGTTCAGTTCACAGTATTTAATCATGGGGCAGTAACAATAGTTCAGTTCACAGTATTTAAACATGGAGCAGTAACAATAGTTCAGTTCACAGTATTTAATCATGGGGCAGTAACAATAGTTCAGTTCACAGTATTTAAACATGGAGCAGTAACAATAGTTCAGTTCACAGTATTTAAACATGGAGCAGTAACAATAGTTCAGTTCACAGTATTTAAACATGGAGCAGTAACAATAGTTCAGTTCACAGTATTTAAACATGGAGCAGTAACAATAGTTCAGTTCACAGTATTTAATCATGGGGCAGTAACAATAGTTCAGTTCACAGTATTTAAACATGGGGCAGTAACAATAGTTCAGTTCACAGTATTTAAACATGGAGCAGTAACAATAGTTCAGTTCACAGTATTTAATCATGGGGCAGTAACAATAGTTCAGTTCACAGTATTTAAACATGGAGCAGTAACAATAGTTCAGTTCACAGTATTTAAACATGGAGCAGTAACAATAGTTCAGTTCACAGTATTTAATCATGGGGCAGTAACAATAGTTCAGTTCACAGTATTTAAACATGGAGCAGTAACAATAGTTCAGTTCACAGTATTTAAACATGGAGCAGTAACAATAGTTCAGTTCACAGTATTTAAACATGGAGCAGTAACAATAGTTCAGTTCACAGTATTTAAACATGGAGCAGTAACAATAGTTCAGTTCACAGTATTTAAACATGGAGCAGTAACAATAGTTCAGTTCACAGTATTTAAACATGGAGCAGTAACAATAGTTCAGTTCACAGTATTTAAACATGGAGCAGTAACAATAGTTCAGTTCACAGTATTTAAACATGGAGCAGTAACAATAGTTCAGTTCACAGTATTTAAACATGGGGCAGTAACAATAGTTCAGTTCACAGTATTTAAACATGGAGCAGTAACAATAGTTCAGTTCACAGTATTTAAACATGGAGAAGAAATAAAAAATCAGTCCATAGCTTTTAAACATAATGCTGTTACCTGGTGCTGTCTGATCTGTAACAAGAGATCAGACAGCAACAGGTAACTGCCAACACGAATCAAATTTAGGTCAGTTCCACTTGAGAATTCTAAATCATTCTTTCAACTGAGAGACACAGACCATCAGGGATACCTCACCCTTTCTCAACCCCCCAAATATAAATGTAAAGAAGAAGTGCAAGATGCAGAAGCTCTTAATGTAACAACGTTTCGCCCGGTGTAGACCTTTATTGAATCACAGACTGGTTGAATTGTTGCATTGTGATACAACAGCTTAACCAGAGGTTAACAAACATGCAATCAGAGTTGCTAATGAGACTCTTAGATTCCCACAAACAATTGCGCAATTTACTTAAATGATATTTAGACAGAAATAGAATAATTATATGTTAATTGAAATCGGAGAGGAATGTAGTCCGTATTTAAATTAGGCATCGGAAGAAATGGAATCATTACGTTGATTAAGACCTGAGTGGAGAGGCAGTGTTGTGGTTAATTAGGAGTTACACTCAGATTATTACCTCCATTAATTAAGAAAGAAGTAATGGTTCAACGAATCTCTCCCCCTCAAGTTTGGTGTCTGGATGCTGGTGAAGGGATCTTGATTCAAGGAACTGATGTCATCCTGGCCTCTCCTCAAGCATATATATATATATATATATATATATATATATATATATATATATATATATTTATTTATTATCACACTGACCGATTCCCACCAAGGCAGGGTGGCCCGAAAAAGAAAAACTTTCACCATCATTCACTCCATCACTGTCTTGCCAGAAGGGTGCTTTACACTACAGTTTTTAAACTGCAACATTAACACCCCTCCTTCAGAGTGCAGGCACTGTACTTCCCATCTCCAGGACTCAAGTCCGGCCTGCCGGTTTCCCTGAACCCCTTCATAAATGTTACTTTGCTCACACTCCAACAGCACCTCAAGTATTAAAAACCATTCGTCTCCATTCACTCCTATCAAACACGCTCACGCATGCCTGCTGGAAGTCCAAGCCCCTCGCACACAAAACCTCCTTTACCCCCTCCCTCCAACCTTTCCTAGGCCGACCCCTACCCCGCCTTCCTTCCACTACAGACTGATACACTCTTGAAGTCATTCTGTTTCGCTCCATTCTCTCTACATGTCCGAACCACCTCAACAACCCTTCCTCAGCCCTCTGGACAACAGTTTTGGTAATCCCGCACCTCCTCCTAACTTCCAAACTACGAATTCTCTGCATTATATTCACACCACACATTGCCCTCAGGCATGACATCTCCACTGCCTCCAGCCTTCTCCTCGCTGCAACATTCATCACCTATGCTTCACACCCATATAAGAGTGTTGGTAAAACTATACTGTCATACATTCCCCTCTTTGCCTCCAAGGACAAAGTTCTTTGTCTCCACAGACTCCTAAGTGCACCACTCATCCTTTTCCCCTCATCAATTCTATGATTCACCTCAACCTTCATAGACCCATCCGCTGACACGTCCACTCCCAAATATCTGAATACATTCACCTCCTCCATACTCTCTCCCTCCAATCTGATATCCAGTCTTTCATCACCTAATATTTTTGTTATCCTCATAACCTTACTCTTTCCTGTATTCACTTTTAATTTTCTTCTTTTGCACACCCTACCAAATTCATCCACCAATCTCTGCAACTTCTCTTCAGAATCTCCCAAGAGCACAGTGTCATCAGCAAAGAGCAACTGTGACAACTCCCACTTTATGTGTGATTTTTTATCTTTTAACTCCACGCCTCTTGTCAAGACCCTCGCATTTACTTCTCTTACAACCCCATCTATAAATATATTAAACAACCACGGTGACATCACACATCCTTGTCTAAGGCCTACTTTTACTGGGAAATAATTTCCCTCTTTCCTATGTACTCTAACTTGAGCCTCACTATCCTCGTAAAAATTCTTCACTGCATTCAGTAACCTACCTCCTACACCATACACCTGCAACATCTGCCACATTGCCCCCCTATCCACCCTGTCATACGCCTTTTCTAAATCCATAAATGCCACAAAGACCTCTTTAGCCTTATCTAAATACCGTTCACTTATATGTTTCACTGTAAACACCTGGTCCACACACCCCCTACCTTTCCTAAAGCCTCCTTGTTCATCTGCTATCCTATTCTCCGTCTTACTTTTAATTCTTTCAATAATAACTCTACCATACACTTTACCAGGTATACTCAACAGACTTATCCCCCTATAATTTTTGCACTCTCTTTTGTCCCCTTTGCCTTTATACAAAGGAACTATGCATGCTCTCTGCCAATCCCTAGGTACCTTACCCTCTTCCATACATTTATTAAATAATTGCACCAACCACTCCAAAACTATATTCCCACCAGCTTTTAACATTTCTATCTTTATCCCATCAATCCCGGCTGCCTTACCCCCTTTCATTTTACCTTCTGCCTCACGAACTTCCCCCACACTCACAACTGGCTCTTCCTCACTCCTACAAGATGTTATTCCTCCTTGTCCTATACACGAAATCACAGCTTCCCTATCTTCATCAACATTTAACAATTCCTCAAAATATTCCCTCCATCTTCCCAATACCTCTAACTCTCCATTTAATAACTCTCCTCTCCTATTTTTAACTGACTAATCCATTTGTTCTCTAGGCTTCCTTAACTTGTTAATCTCACTCCAAAACTTTTTCTTATTTTCAACAAAATTTGTTGATAACATCTCACCCACTCTCTCATTTGCTCTCTTTTTACATTGCTTCACCACTCTCTTAACCTCTCTCTTTTTCTGCATATACTCTTCCCTCCTTGCATCACTTCTACTTAGTAAAAACTTCTCATATGCTAACTT
Organism: Cherax quadricarinatus; assembly: GCF_038502225.1. Classification (NCBI taxonomy): domain Eukaryota; kingdom Metazoa; phylum Arthropoda; class Malacostraca; order Decapoda; family Parastacidae; genus Cherax; species Cherax quadricarinatus. The sequence continues at coordinate 13,910,300 of NC_091351.1, forward strand.
TTTCTCCCTTACTACTCTCTTTACATCATCATTCCACCAATCGCTCCTCTTCCCTCCCGAACCCACTTTCCTGTAACCACAAACTTCTGCTGAACACTCTAACACTACATTTTTAAACCTACCCCATACCTCTTCGACCCCATTGCCTATGCTCTCATTAGCCCATCTATCCTCCAATAGCTGTTTATATCTTACCCTAACTGCCTCCTCTTTTAGTTTATAAACCTTCACCTCTCTCATCCCTGATGCTTCTATTCTCCTTGTATCCCATCTACCTTTTACTCTCAGTGTAGCTACAACTAGAAAGTGATCTGATATATCTGTGGCCCCTCTATAAACATGTACATCCTGAAGTCTACTCAACAGTCTTTTATCTACCAATACATAATCCAACAAACTACTGTCATTTCGCCCTACATCATATCTTGTATACTTATTTATCCTCTTTTTCTTAAAATATGTATTACCTATAACTAAACCCCTTTCTATACAAAGTTCAATCAAAGGGCTCCTATTATCATTTACACCTGGCACCCCAAACTTACCTACCACACCCTCTCTAAAAGTTTCTCTTACTTTAGCATTCAGGTCCCCTACCACAATTACTCTCTCACTTGGTTCAAAGGCTCCTATACATTCACTTAACATCTCTCAAAATCTCTCTCTCTCCTCTGCATTCCTCTCTTCTCCAGGTGCATACACGCTTATTATGACCCACTTCTCGCATCCAACCTTTACTTTAATCCACATAATTCTTGTATTTACACATTCATATTCTCTTTTCTCCTTCCATAACTGATCATTCAACATTACTGCTACCCCTTCCTTTGCTCTAACTCTCTCAGATACTCCAGATTAATCCCATTTATTTCCCCCCACCGAAACTCCCCTACCCCCTTCAGCTTTGTTTCGCTTAGGGCCAGGACATCCAACTTCTTTTCATTCATAACATCAGCAATCATCTGTTTCTTGTCATCCGCACTACATCCACGCACATTCAAGCATCCCAGTTTTATAAAGTTTTTCTTCTTCTCTTTTTTAGTAAATGTCTACAGGAGAAGGGGTTACTAGCCCATTGCTCCCGGCATTTTAGTCGCCTCATACGACACGCATGGCTTACGGAGGAAAGATTCTTTTCCACTTCCCCATGGACAATAGAAGAAATAAAGAAGAACAACAGCTATGTAGAAAAAGGAGAAAAACCTAGATGTATGTATATATATATGCATGTGCATGTCTGTGAAGTGTGACCAAAGTGTAAGTAGGAGTAGCAAGATATCCATGTTATCTAGCGTGTTTATGAGACAGAAAAAGACACCAGCAATCCTACCATCATGCAAAACAGTTACAGGTTTCTGTTTCACAGTCATCTGGCAGGACGGTAGTACTTCTCTGGGTGGTTGCTGTCTACCAACCTACTACACACACACACACACACACACACACACACACACACACACACACATATATATATATATATATATATATATATATATATATATATATATATATATATATATATATATATATATATATATATATATATATATGCCGAATATGTAAAACTTGCGGGCATGTTAAAATTTGTGTATGCAGTAATTTCGCAAAAATCATTCTGAACCTAACGAAAAAAATATATTTAATTGTGTTTGTTTAATATTAAATTATTGTGAACGTATTTAAAATATATTTACTTGTATTAGGCTAAATTAAATTGCGCTTGTTATAATAAGGTTAGTTTTCTAGGGTTCTTTTGGAACAAAATGAAAAAAATATATCTTTAAACTTAAAACAGAAAATTTTAGAAAGGACTTAATTTTAAATGAGTTCTTGCTAATTGATCAGTTTTACCTATTCGGCACGACATATATATTTAAACCTCTCAGAATGGTTTCTGAGCCCCTTCTCATCCCTGCACAGAGGTCCCTAATCTAAAGTCACACTACACTGATGTCCCTTCCAGCTGTAGTTCCAGGTTTAGGTCCACTTAATCACAGGGATAGGACCAGTGGTGTGGTGTTCGCGACTCCTCTACCACATCAACACTCTTGTAATTTACGCTCTTAAGATTAGGGTGAGCATTATAGCTGCCTGATGGTTCATATCATCGCTAGAGACCACAGCCAGCTTACTCTGAGAGCCTCGTGAGTTGCATTTGTAGCTTACTCTGAGAGCCTCGTGAGTTGCATGTGTAGCTTACTCTGAGAGCCTCGTGAGTTGCATCTGTAGCTTACTCTGAGAGCCTCGTGAGTTGCATGTGTAGCTTACTCTGAGAGCCTCGTGAGTTGCATGTGTATCTTACTCTGAGAGCCTCGTGAGTTGCATATGTAGCTTACTCTGAGAGCCTCGTGAGTTGCATGTGTATCTTACTCTGAGAGCCTCGTGAGTTGCATCTGTAGCTTACTCTGAGAGCCTCGTGAGTTGCATATGTAGCTTACTGTGAGAGCCTCGTGAGTTGCATATGTAGCTTACTCTGAGGGCCTCGTGAGTTGCATGTGTAGCTTACTGTGAGAGCCTCGTGAGTTGCATTTGTAGCTTACTCTGAGAGCCTCGTGAGTTGCATTTGTAGGTTTCTCTGAGAGCCTCGTGAGTTGCATTTGTAGCTTACTCTGAGGACCTCGTGAGTTGCATTTGTAGCTTACTCTGAGAACCTCGTGAGTTGCATCTGTAGCTTACTCTGAGAGCCTCGTGAGTTGCATGTGTAGCTTACTCTGAGAGCCTCGTGAGTTGCATGTGTAGCTTACTCTGAGAGCCTCGTGAGTTGCATATGTAGCTTACTCTGAGGGCCTCGTGAGTTGCATATGTAGCTTACTCTGAGGGCCTCGTGAGTTGCATATGTAGCTTACTCTGAGAGCCTCGTGAGTTGCATATGTAGCTTACTCTGAGGGCCTCGTGAGTTGCATATGTAGCTTACTCTGAGAGCCTCGTGAGTTGCATATGTAGCTTACTCTGAGGGCCTCGTGAGTTGCATATGTAGCTTACTCTGAGGGCCTCGTGAGTTGCATATGTAACTTACTCTGAGAGCCTCGTGAGTTGCATATGTAGCTTACTCTGAGGGCCTCGTGAGTTGCATATGTAGCTTACTCTGAGAGCCTCGTGAGTTGCATGTGTAGCTTACTCTGAGGGCCTCGTGAGTTGCATATGTAACTTACTCTGAGAGCCTCGTGAGTTGCATGTGTAGCTTACTCTGAGAGCCTCGTGAGTTGCATATGTAGCTTACTCTGAGAGCCTCGTGAGTTGCATATGTAGCTCACTCTGAGAGCCTCGTGAGTTGCATATGTAACTTACTCTGAGAGCCTCGTGAGTTGCATATGTAGCTTACTCTGAGGGCCTCGTGAGTTGCATATGTAACTTACTCTGAGAGCCTCGTGAGTTGCATATGTAGCTTACTCTGAGGGAGGGCCTCGTGAGTTGCATATGTAGCCTCGTGAGTTGCATATGTAGCTCACTCTGAGAGCCTCGTGAGTTGCATATGTAGCTTACTCTGAGGGCCTCGTGAGTTGCATATGTAACTTACTCTGAGAGCCTCGTGAGTTGCATATGTAGCTTACTCTGAGAGCCTCGTGAGTTGCATATGTAACTTACTCTGAGAGCCTCGTGAGTTGCATATGTAGCTTACTCTGAGAGCCTCGTGAGTTGCATATGTAGCTTACTCTGAGAGCCTCGTGAGTTGCATATGTAGCTTACTCTGAGGGCCTCGTGAGTTGCATATGTAACTTACTCTGAGAGCCTCGTGAGTTGCATATGTAGCTTACTCTGAGGGCCTCGTGAGTTGCATATGTAGCTTACTCTGAGGGCCTCGTGAGTTGCATATGTAGCTTACTCTGAGGGCCTCGTGAGTTGCATATGTAGCTTACTCTGAGGGCCTCGTGAGTTGCATTTGTAGCTTACTCTGAAAGCCTCGTGAGTTGCATATGTAGCTTACTCTGAGGGCCTCGTGAGTTGCATATGTAGCTTACTCTGAGGGCCTCGTGAGTTGCATATGTAGCTTACTCTGAGAGCCTCGTGAGTTGCATATGTAGCTTACTCTGAGAGCCTCGTGAGTTGCATATGTAGCTTACTCTGAGAGGTGAGTTGCATATGTAGCTGAGTTGCATATGTAGCTTACTCTGAGGGCCTCGTGAGTTGCATATGTAGCTTACTCTGAGGGCCTCGTGAGTTGCATATGTAACTTACTCTGAGAGCCTCGTGAGTTGCATATGTAACTTACTCTGAGAGCCTCGTGAGTTGCATATGTAGCTTACTCTGAGGGCCTCGTGAGTTGCATATGTAGCTTACTCTGAGAGCCTCGTGAGTTGCATATGTAGCTTACTCTGAGAGCCTCGTGAGTTGCATATGTAGCTTACTCTGAGAGCCTCGTGAGTTGCATATGTAGCTTACTCTGAGAGCCTCGTGAGTTGCATATGTAGCTTACTCTGAGGGCCTCGTGAGCCTCGTGAGTTGCATATGTAGCTTACTCTGAGAGCCTCGTGAGTTGCATATGTAGCTTACTCTGAGAGCCTCGTGAGTTGCATATGTAGCTTACTCTGAGGGCCTCGTGAGTTGCATATGTAGCTTACTCTGAGAGCCTCGTGAGTTGCATATGTAGCTTACTCTGAGGGCCTCGTGAGTTGCATATGTAGCTTACTCTGAGGGCCTCGTGAGTTGCATATGTAACTTACTCTGAGAGCCTCGTGAGTTGCATATGTAGCTTACTCTGAGGGCCTCGTGAGTTGCATATGTAACTTACTCTGAGAGCCTCGTGAGTTGCATATGTAGCTTACTCTGAGGGCCTCGTGAGTTGCATATGTAGCTGACTCTGAGAGCCTCGTGAGTTGCATATGTAGCTTACTCTGAGAGCCTCGTGAGTTGCATATGTAGCTTACTCTGAGGGCCTCGTGAGTTGCATATGTAGCTTACTCTGAGGGCCTCGTGAGTTGCATATGTAACTTACTCTGAGAGCCTCGTGAGTTGCATATGTAGCTTACTCTGAGGGCCTCGTGAGTTGCATATGTAACTTACTCTGAGAGCCTCGTGAGTTGCATATGTAGCTTACTCTGAGGGCCTCGTGAGTTGCATATGTAGCTGACTCTGAGAGCCTCGTGAGTTGCATATGTAGCTTACTCTGAGAGCCTCGTGAGTTGCATATGTAGCTTACTCTGAGGGCCTCGTGAGTTGCATATGTAGCTTACTCTGAGAGACTCGTGAGTTGCATATGTAGCTTACTCTGAGGGCCTCGTGAGTTGCATATGTAGCTTACTCTGAGAGCCTCGTGAGTTGCATGTGTATCTTACTCTGAGGGCCTCGTGAGTTGCATATGTAACTTACTCTGAGAGCCTCGTGAGTTGCATATGTAGCTTACTCTGAGAGCCTCGTGAGTTGCATATGTAGCTTACTCTGAGAGCCTCGTGAGTTGCATATGTAGCTTACTCTGAGGGCCTCGTGAGTTGCATATGTAGCTTACTCTGAGAGACTCGTGAGTTGCATATGTAGCTTACTCTGAGGGCCTCGTGAGTTGCATATGTAGCTTACTCTGAGAGCCTCGTGAGTTGCATGTGTATCTTACTCTGAGGGCCTCGTGAGTTGCATGTGTAGCTTACTCTGAGGGCCTCGTGAGTTGCATGTGTATCTTACTCTGAGAGCCTCGTGAGTTGCATGTGTATCTTACTCTGAGGGCCTCGTGAGTTGCATATGTAGCTTACTCTGAGAGCCTCGTGAGTTGCATATGTAGCTTACTCTGAGAGCCTCGTGAGTTGCATGTGTATCTTACTCTGAGAGCCTCGTGAGTTGCATATGTAGCTTACTCTGAGAGCCTCGTGAGTTGCATATGTAGCTTACTCTGAGGGCCTCGTGAGTTGCATATGTAGCTTACTCTGAGAGCCTCGTGAGTTGCATATGTAACTTACTCTGAGAGCCTCGTGAGTTGCATATGTAACTTACTCTGAGGGCCTCGTGAGTTGCATATGTAACTTACTCTGAGAGCCTCGTGAGTTGCATATGTAACTTACTCTGAGAGCCTCGTGAGTTGCATCTGCAAGATCTATCATTTTATATAACATAAACTTTTTTCCCCTGCCTTATACCCCTGGCTGGAGGGATAGAGTAGCCGGGAGAACGATGGGAGAGGCGGAGAAGAGGTAAACTTGGGGAAAGGAAAGGTCAGGAAGACATGGGAAGGGGTCAGAGGGAAGGGGTCAGAGGGAAGGGGTCAGAGGGAAGGGGTCAGAGGGAAGGGGTCAGAGGGAAGGGGTCAGAGGGAAGTGGTCAAAGGGAAGGGGTCAGAGGGAAGGGGTCAGAGGGAAGGGGTCAGAGGGAAGTGGTCAAAGGGAAGGGGGTCAGAGGGAAGGGGTCAGAGGGAAGGGGTCAGAGGGAAGGGGTCAGAGGGAAGCGGTCAGGGGGAAGGGGTCAGAGGGAAAGGGTCAGAGGGAAGGGGTCAGAGGGAAGGGGTCACAGAGAAGGGGTCACAGGGAAGGGGTCACAGGGAAGGGGTCACAGAGAAGGGGTCACAGAGAAGGGGTCACAGGGAAGGGGTCACAGGGAAGGGGTCACAGAGAAGGGGTCACAGGGAAGGGGTCACAGGGAAGGGGTCACAGGGAAGGGAATATTGCTCCTCAACTAAGAATTTATATGTGAAGAATATGTTAGATGGAAGAATCAAGCTTCTTTCAGACCATTTTTACAGGCCTATTAGCTAGACCTTTTATACAGATGTAGGTGAGCTTATTAGCCTAGAAAATTCAATTGTGTGAATCCTACATTATAATTATAAATAATTGAACAGAGATTTACCCAGTGCTCAGATAGGCTCACATAGGCTCACTCAACCCAAGGAGAGAATTTAAAGTGTATCTATCTTTCTTGAAACTACGTGACTATATACTGAACCTTTAAATATATATGTCTGTATAAATGTCGTGCCGATTAGGTAAAATTGGTTAATTAGCAAAAACTCATTTAAAATTATGTACTTTCTAAAATTTTCTCTGATACGTTTGAGATATATTTTTTCATTTATGTTAATGTAAAAATTAATAATTTCGTACCAAAAGAACCTTAGAAAACTTACCTAACCTTATTATAACAACCGCAATTTAATTTAGCTTAATCCATCTAAATATATTTTAGATAAGTTTACAGTAATTTAATAATAAACAAGCACAATGAAATATATTTTTTTTCCTTAGATTCAGAATGATTTTGGCGAAATTATTGCGTACATAATTTTTTGCTTGATTTATTCGGCAAGATGAGCTTTGCTATTTAAGCCAAAATGGCAAGTTTTACCTATTCGGCATGTAATTATATATATAAATATATATATATATATATATATATATATATATATATATATATATATATATATATATATATATATATATATATATATATATATATATATATATATATATATATATATATATATATATATATATATATATATATATATAATATATAATATGTAGCTAGTAGCGTGCAGAATTTACAGGGAAAAATAAGGGTCAGTATTTTTTAATGCCATAATTCCCCGCCTGAGGCATCACAGGGGAAAGATAAGATGAAGAGAGGAAGAGGAGAAGGAGGAAGAGAGGAAGGTAAAGAGGGATGAATAAATGAGAAAGGAAGAAAGGGAGGAAGGATGAGGGAGAGTGAGAACAGAGTTTGGGTGAGGTAATGAAAGGCTCAACATCCAGAAATGGTTAATCAGGCTTTAAACCCCAGCTGGTTCAAGGAAGCTTGGAGCCCATTAAGGTTTAGATCAGCTTCTTGTGTGAGAAAAAGGCTTCGAACTTATGAAGACATTCTTTCAGAAGTCCCTGATCATCTATTTCTACATCTACTGCTTACCCTGATCCTCCTCCTCTGCATATACTGCTTGTCCTGGTCATCTACTACATCAACTGCTTGTCCTGGTCATCTACTACATCTACTGCTTGTCCTGGTCATCTACTACATCTACTGCTTGTCCTGGTCATCTACTACATCTACTGCTTGTCCTGGTCATCTACTACATCTACTGCTTGTCCTGGTCATCTACTACATCTACTGCTTGTCCTGGTCATCTACTACATCTACTGCTTGTCCTGGTCATCTACTACATCTACTGCTTGTCCTGGTCATCTACTACATCTACTGCTTGTCCTGGTCATCTACTACATCTACTGCTTGTCCTGGTCATCTACTACATCTACTGCTTGTCCTGGTCATCTACTACATCTACTGCTTGTCCTGGTCATCTACTACATCTACTGCTTGTCTTAGTCATCTACTACATCTACTGCTTGTCCTAGTCATCTACTACATCTACTGCTTGTCCTGGTCATCTACTACATCTACTGCTTGTCCTGGTCATCTACTACATCTACTGCTTGTCCTGGTCATCTACTACATCTACTGCTTGTCCTGGTCATCTACTACATCTACTGCTTGTCCTAGTCATCTACTACATCTACTGCTTGTCCTAGTCATCTACTACATCTACTGCTTGTCCTAGTCATCTACTACATCTACTGCTTGTCCTGGTCATCTACTACATCTACTGCTTGCCCTGTGGTGAGAAAGCAGGAAGAGAGATTTTGCCTTCTTGCCTCATCATCTTATCTGTCTCATCCGTGACTTGATAATGGTCCAGTACGAATCGAAATATCGTCTTAAAGGATGTGCAAAACTAAGCTCTTGTCGCAAAAAAACATCACGTATGGTCTCCCACTTAAAAAAAAAATAGTAACACATCTTTACCTTCTGAACGCCACGTTAAAATTAACCTAGAGCCTCAATTTAACCTCCACCCACACGAACACTGCTGTGTTGAGACCTACCAACCCCGCATTCTCAAGATTCTGGCCGCCTCGTGACTTGTCAATATGTTTTTCATGTGTCATGCCAAGTGTAGAGTGGGTTCGGGTGTAGGTGGGAAACACCTGCGGGGTGTTGGAGTGACGTGTGAGGCAGGTGTCACTCATCCTCTCCCTTGGGGTGGATGAATGTACCTGAAAAATATTTCTTGAATATGAGAATGGTATTTAATGTATGAGTAAGTCATTCTTTTGCTCCTAGGATGAGAGTGTAAGGAAGAGGCCCGAAGGAAATCTAGGAAACAAACGAAGGGAACGAGAAATAAGGAGTGAAAATAGAAGTCAGAATATCGTGGTTGGAACAAATCCCAAATAACCCTCAAAACGAAATGAAAACTGGACGACTGGACATCACATCAACACGAATGGACAGCGTGGGAGATAACAGCCCACCTGCCGCACGAAAACGACGATCTATCTCTGGGAGAACTGGTCACAGATGAGGCCTCCACGTCGAGAATAACAACAACAACAACAGAACATCATTGATGTCAGCTAGATTTGCATATGTTGTACCATGTACTTGTAGAAATAAAGATTATTATTATTATTATTATTATTATTATTATTATTATTATTATTATTATTATTATTATTATTATTATTATTAAAACAATTCAGGTTCACGAAGGCAACAAATCCACCGGGAAAAATGTAAATCCAAATGTGAGTTATGCAAATTTCCGGAGTTATTCATAATTACCTCAAATTACGAAGCCCGGCTAGCAGGAATAACTGGATGACAAAGCGGCCGGGAAAGAAGCTATAATATTATTACAGTTGCATAATTGGAATTCGCTGAATTGGACGCCAGCTGCATGGTGCTGCTGCACGGTGATGCTGCACGGTGCTGCTGCATGGTGCTGCTGCACGGTGCTGCTGCACGGTGATGCTGCACGGTGCTGTGCTCGGGATTATCGTTGTTCGATAACCTGTTGAAAGTACTCGCTGAAACACGCATTCGGACGCATGAAACACACTGCCCATCATACTGCAATGTATATATACCCTCACGTATACACACACACACACACACATACATACACACACACACACATACACACACACACACACACACACACATACACACACACACATGTTAGGAAGTATTTCTTCAGCCATAGAGTTGTCAGGAAGTGCAATAGTCTGGCAAGTGATGTAGTGGAGGCAAGAACCATACACAGTTTTAAGACGAGGTATGATAAAGCTCAGTGGGAGAGGGAACTGACAGGAAAACCAGTACAAGAAATGATGGACTATGTGGCAACAAAATGCAAGGAGGCAGAGGAGAGGTTTGTTCCCAAGGGAAACAGAAATAATGGGAAGAACAGAACGAGTCCTTGGTTCACCCAAAGGTGTAGGGAGGCAAAAACTAGGTGTACTAGAGAATGGAAAAGGTACAGACGACAGAGAACTCAGCAAAATAAAGAGATTAGCCGAAGAGCCAGAAACGAATATGCACAGATAAGAAGGGAGGCTCAGCGACAATATGAAAATGACATAGCATCGAAAGTCAAGACTGACCCGAAGCTGTTGTACAGCCACATCAGGAGGAAAACAACAGTCAAGGACCAGGTAATCAGACTGAGGAAGGGTGATGGGGAATTCACAAGAAACGACCGAGAGGTATGTCAGGAGCTCAACACGAGATTTAAAGAAGTATTTACAGTGGAAACCAGTAGGACTCCAGGAAATCAGAACAAGAGGGTACACCAGCAAGTGCTGGATGAGGTACATATAACCAAGGAGGAGGTGAAGAAGCTGCTATGCGAACTTGACACCTCAACGGTGGTAGGACCAGACAACATCTCTCCGTGGGTCCTTAAAGAGGGAGCAGAGATATTGTGTGTACCATTAACAAAGATCTTCAACACATCATTTGAAACTGGGCAACTCTCCGAGGTATGGAAGATGGCAAATGTAGTCCCAATTTTTAAAAAGGGAGACAGACATGAGGCACTAAACTACAGACCTGTATCACTAACGTGTATAGTATGCAAGGTCATGGAGAAGATCATCAGTAGGAGAGTGGTGGAGCACCTGGAAAGAAACAAGTGTATAATTGACAACCAGCACGGTTTCAGGGAAGGAAAATCCTGTGTCACAAACCTACTAGAGTTTTATGACAAGGTGACAGAAGTAGGCCAAGAGAGAAAGGAGTGGATAGACTGCATTTTTTTGGACTGCAAGAAGGCCTTCGACACACTTCCTCACAAGAGGTTACTGCAAAAGCTAGAGGATCAAGCACACATAACAGGAAAGGCACTGCAATGGATCAGAGAATACCTGACAGGTAGGCAACAACGAGTCATGGTACGTGACGAGGTGTCAGAGTGGGCGCCTGTGACAAGCGGGGTTCCACAGGGGTCAGTCCTAGGACCTGTGCTGTTCTTGGTATATGTGAACGACATAACGGAAGGGATAGACTCAGAAGTGTCCTTGTTTGCAGATGATGTGAAGTTAATGAGAAGAATCAAATCGGATGAGGATCAGGCAGGACTACAAAGAGACCTGGACAGGCTACAAGCCTGGTCCAGCAACTGGCTCCTTGAATTTAATCCTGCCAAATGCAAAGTCATGAAGATTGGGGAAGGGCAAAGAAGATCGCAGACACAATATAGTTTAGATGGCCAAAGACTGCAAACCTCACTCAAGGAAAAAGATCTGGGGGTGAGTATAACACCGAACATATCTCCTGAGGAGCACATCAATCAGATAACTGCTGCAGCATACGGGCGCCTGGCAAACTTACGGATAGCGTTCCGATACCTCAGTAAGGATTCGTTCAAGACTCTGTATACCATTTACGTCAGGCCCATACTGGAGTATGCAGCACCAGTTTGGAACCTACACCTAGTCAAGCACGTCAAGAAATTAGAGAAAGTGCAAAGGTTTGCAACAAGACTAGTCCCAGAGCTACGGGGATTGTCCTTCGAAGAAAGGTTGAGGGAAATCGGTCTGACGACACTGGAGGACAGGAGGGTCAGGGGAGACATGATAACGACATATAAAATACTGCGCGGAATAGACAAGGTGGACAAAGACGGGATGTTCCAGAGAAGGGACACAGACACAAGAGGTCACAATTGGAAGTTGAAAACTCAGATGAATCAAAGGGATGTTAGGAAGTATTTCTTCAGTCATAGAGTAGTCAGGCCGTGGAATAGCCTAGAAAGTGACGTAGTGGAGGCGGGAACCATACATAGTTTTAAGGCGAGGTATGATAGAGCTCATGGGGCAGGGAGAGAGAGGACCTAGAAGCAATCAGCGAAGAGGCGGGGCCAGGAGCTATGAATCGACCCCTGCAACCACAAATAGGTGAGTACAAATAGGTGAGTACAAATAGGTGAGTACAAATAGGTGAGTACACACACACATTACCAAAAGCAAGGACAAACACCATATTCTACAAGGGAAAAAACATTACCTTGTCGCCCACCCCAGAAAGTAATTAGGAAAATGTAATCACGATTGAAAAATCGTTTCAGTAAAAAATAAATCCAGGTTAAAGTGGGAGACACAAAATAATTAAACTGATGGAAAAAATAACTTCAATACACGAAAAAAACAAGATAAATTTAGTAGCTGGTTATGAACCAAAATAAAATCAGGAGTGAATCCTATGGCAGGGGGTGTTACCTACACTAGGGGGGTGTTACCTACACTAGGGGGTGTTACCTACACTAGGGGGGGTGTTACCTACACTAGGGGGGTGTTACCTACACTAGGGGGTGTTACCTACACTAGGGGGGTGTTACCTACACTAGGGGGTGTTACCTACACTAGGGGGTGTTACCTAAACTAGGGAGTGTTACCTACACTGGGGGGTGTTACCTACACTAGGGGGTGTTACCTACACTAGGGGGTGTTACCTACACTAGGGGGTGCTACCTACACTAGGGGTGTTACCTGCATTCGAAGGTGTTGCCTACAGCAAGAGGTATTACCTACACTAGGGGGTGTTACCTACAGCAGGAGTTGATACCTACACTAGAGGGTGTCACCTACACTAGGGGTATTACATACACTACGGGGTGTTACCTACAGCAGGGAGTGTTATCTACACTAGGGGGTGTTACCTACACTAGGGGGTTTTACCTACACAAGGGGGTGTTACCTACACTAGGGGGTGTTACCTGCATTAGAGGGTGTTGCCTACAGCAGGGGGTGCTTCCTTCATTAGCGGGTGTTACCTAAATTAGGAGGTGTTACCTACAGCAGGGGGTGTTACCTATATTAAGGGGTGTTACCTACAGCAGGGGTTTTTACCTATGCTAATGGGTGTTACCTACACTAGGAGGTGGTACCTAAAGCAGGGGGTGTTACCTACACTAGGGAGTGTTACCTACAGCAGGGGGTGTTACCTACACTAGGGAGTGTTACCTACAGCAGGGGGTGTTGCGTACAGAATGCGGTGTTTCCTACAGTAGGTGATGTTTCCTACAGAAAGGAGATGTTACCTACAGTAGAGGGTGTTACCCACATGAGGTGGTGTTACCTGCAGTACTGTGTGGTACCTACAGGAGGAGGTGTTACCTACAGCAGAGGGTGTTCTCAACAGCAGGGGAGACAGCATGTCAAAACATGTCAGGGATCTTCCTGCAATTTTCCTGGGTAGCAAAATTTTAATACTTTTCAGTTTTAATAACAGAAAAAAAAGAAAAGTTTAACTTTCAGTTGGTCGTCAATTTATTTTCTTTTCACAAACTTTACAAGTAAAAAAAATATTGGATCACACTTTCTGCCAAAGTCTTGTTACTTCCGCTTTCAGTCAAATTAGTTTGTTGGGTAGCACTTCCCAGCAGCACACAGCCGGTAACTGGTAGTACTTCTCAGCAGCACACAGCCGGTAACTGGTAGCACTTCTCAGCAGCACACAGCCGGTAACTGGTAGCACTTCTCAGCAGCACACAGCCGGTAACTGGTAGCACTTCTCAGCAGCACACAGCCGGTAACTGGTAGTACTTCTCAGCAGCACACAGCCGGTAACTGGTAGCACTTCTCAGCAGCACACAGCCGGTAACTGGTAGCACTTCTCAGCAACACACAGCCGGTAACTGGTAGCACTTCTCAGCAGCACACAGCCGGTAACTGGTTGCACTTCTCAGCAGCACACAGCCGGTAACTGGGAGCACTTCTCAGCAGCACACAGCCAGTAACTGGTAGCACTTCTCAGTATCACAGAGCCAGTAATTGGTAGCACTTCTCAGCAGCACACAGCCAGTAACTAGTAGCACTTCTCAGCAGCACACAGCCGGTAACTGGCAGAAATTCTCAGTAGCACACAGCAAGTAACTTGTAGCACTTCTCAGCAGCATCCAGCAAGTAACTGGTAGCACTTCTCAGCAGCACATAGCCAGTAACTGGTAACACTTCTCAGCAGCACACAGCCAGTAACTGGTAACATCTATCAGCAGCACACAGCCTGTAACTGGTAGCACTTCTCAGCAGCACACAGCCAGTAACTGGTAGCACTTCTCAGCAGCACACAGCCGGTAACTGGTAGCACTTCTCAGCAGCACATTGCCGGTAACTGGTAGCACTTCTCAGCAGCACACAGCCGGTAACTGGTAGCACTTCTCAGCAGCACACAGCCGGTAACTGGTAGCACTTCTCAGCAGCACACAGCCAGTAACTGGCTGAACTTCTCAGCAGCACACAGCCGGTAACTGGTAGCACTTCTCAGCAGCACACAGCCGGTAACTGGTTGCACTCCTCAGCAGCACACAGCCGGCAACTGGTAGCACTTCTCAGCAGCACACAGCCAGTAACTGGTAGCACTTCTCAGCAGCATACAACCAGTAACTGGTAGAACTTCTCAGCAACACACAGCCAGTAACTACTAGCACTTCTCAACAGCACACCGCGGGGAACTGGTAGCACTTCTCAGCAGCACACAGCCGGTAACTGGTAGCACTTCTCAGCAGCACACAGCCAGTAACTGTAGAACTTCTCAGCAGCACACAGCCAGTAACTGGTAGAACTTCTCAGCAGCACATAGCCGGTAACTGGTAGCACTTCTCAGCAGCACACAGCCAGTAACTGGTAGAAATTCTCAGTATCACAGAGCAAGTAACTGGTAGCACTTCTCAGCAGCACACAGCCGGTAATTGGTAGCACTTCTCAGCAGCATACATCCAGTAACTGGTAGAACTTCTCAGCAGCACACAACCGGTAACTGGTAGCACTTCTCAGCAACACACAGCCGGTAACTGGTAGCACTTCTCAGCAGCACACAGGCGATAACTGGTAGCACTTCTCAGCAGCACACAGCAGGTAACTGGTAGCACTTCTCAGCAGCACACAGCCGGTAACTGGTAGCACTTTTCAGCAGCACACAGCCGGTAACTGGTAGCACTTCTCAGCAGCACACAGCAGGTAACTGGTAGCACTTCTCAGCAGCACACAGCCAGTAACTGGTAGCACTTCTCAGCAGCACACAGCAGGTAACTGGTAGCACTTCTCAGCAGCACACAGCCGGTAACTGGTAGCACACTTCTCTCAGCAGCATCAGCCAGTAACTGGTAGCACTTCTCAGCAGCACACAGCAGGTAACTGGTAGCACTTCTCAGCAGCACACAGCCGGTAACTGGTAGCACTTCTCAGCAGCACACAGCCGGTAACTGGTAGCACTTCTCAGCAGCACACAGCAGGTAACTGGTAGCACTTCTCAGCAGCATAAAGCCAGTAACTGGTAGCACTTCTCAGCACCACAGAGCCAGTAACTGGTAGCACTTCTCAGGAGCACACAACCAGAAACTGGTAGCACTTCTCAGGACCACACAGTCAGTAACTGGTAGCACTTCTCAGCAGCACACAGCCGGTAACTGGTAGCACTTCTCAGCAGCACACAGCCAGTAACTGGTAGCACTTCTCAGCTGTACACAGCCAGGAACTGGTAGCACTTCTCAGCAGCACACAGCCAGTAACTGGTAGCACTTCTGAGCAGCACACAGCAAGTAACTGGTAGCACTCACTTCAATTCTCAGCAGCACACAGCCGGTAACTGGTAGCACTTCTCAGCAGCACACAGCGGGGAACTGGTAGCACTTCCCAGCAGCACACAGCCAGTAACAGGTAGCACTTCTCAGTATCACAGAGCCAGTAACTGGTAGCACTTCTCAGCAGCACACAGCCAGTAACTAGTAGCACTTCTCAGCAGCACACAGCCGGTAACTGGCAGAAATTCTCAGTAGCACACAGCAAGTAACTTGTAGCACTTCTCAGCAGCATCCAGCAAGTAACAGCACTTCTCAGCAGCACATAGCCAGTAACTGGTAACACTTCTCAGCAGCACACAGCCAGTAACTGGTAACATCTATCAGCAGCACACAGCCTGTAACTGGTAGCAGCAGCACTTCTCAGCAGCACACAGGTAACTGGTAGCACTTCTAACTGGTAGCACTTCTCAGCAGCACACAGCCGGTAACTGGTAGCACTTCTCAGCATCACACAGCCAGTAACTGGTAGCACTTCTCAGCAGCACACAGCCAGTAACTGGTAGCACTTCTCAGCAGCACACAGCCGGTAACTGGTAGCACTTCTCAGCAGCACACAGCCGGTAACTGGTAGCACTTCTCAGCAGCACACAGCCGGTAACTGGTAGCACTTCTCAGCAGCAAACAACCAGTAACTGGGAGCACCTCTAAGCAGCACACAACCAGGAACTGGTTGCACTGCTCAGCAGCATAAAGCCAGTAACTGGTAGCACTTCTCAGCACCACAGAGCCAGTAACTGGTAGCACTTCTCAGGAGCAGACAGTCAGTAACTGGTAGCACTTCCCAGCAGCACACAGCCAGTAGCTGGTAGCACTTCTGAGCAGCACACAGCCAGTAACTGGTAGCACTTCTCAGGAGCAGACAGTCAGTAACTGGTAGCACTTCTCAGCAGCACACAGCCGGTAACTGGTAGCACTTCTGAGCAGCACACAGCCAGTAACTGGTAGCACTTCTCAGCAGCACACAGCCAGTAACTAGTAGCACTTCTCAGCAGCACAGCAGCCGGTAACTGGTAGCACTTCTCAGCAGCACACAGCAAGTAACTGGTAGCACTTCTCAGCAGCACATAGCAAGTAACTGGTAACACTTCTCAGCAGCACAGAGCCAGTAACTGGTAACATCTATCAGCAGCACACAGCCACTAACTGGTAGCACTTCTCAGCAGCTCACATCCACTAGCTGTTAGCACTTTTCAGCAGCACACAACCAGTAACTGGTAGCACCTCTCAGCAGCACACAACCAGTAACTGGTAACACCTCTTAGCAGCACACAACCAGAAACTGGTAGCACTTCTCAGCAGCACACAACCAGGAACTGGTTGCACTTCTCAGCAGCATACAACCAGTAACTGGTAACACCTCTTAGCAGCACACAACCAGAAACTGGTAGCACTTCTCAGCAGCACACAACCAGAAACTGGTAGCACTTCTCAGGAGCACACAGTCAGTAACTGGTAGCACTTCTCAGCAGCACACAACCAGAAACTGGTAGCACTTCTCAGGAGCACACAGTCAGTAACTGGTAGCACTTCTCAGCAGCACACAACCAGAAACTGGTAGCACTTCTCAGGACCACACAGTCAGTAACTGGTAGCACTTCTCAGCAGCACACAGCCGGTAACTGGTAGCACTTCTCAGCAGCACACAGCCAGTAACTGGTAGCACTTCTCAGCTGTACACAGCCAGGAACTGGTAGCACTTCTCAGCAGCACACAGCCAGTAACTGGTAGCACTTCTGAGCAGCACACAGCAAGTAACTGGTAGCACTTCTCAGCAGCACACAGCTAGTAACTAGTAGCACTTCTCAGCAGCACACAGCAAGTAACTGGTAGCACTTCTCAGCAGCACACAGCAAGTAACTGGTAGCACTTCTCAGGAGCACACAACCAGTAACTGATAACACTTATCAGTGCAACAGAGCCAGTAACTGGTAACAATTCTCAGCAGCACACAGCCGGTAACTGGTAGCACTTCTCAGCAGCACACAGCGGGGAACTGGTAGCACTTCCCAGCAGCACACAGCCAGTAACAGGTAGCACTTCTCAGTATCACAGAGCCAGTAACTGGTAGCACTTCTCAGCAGCACACAGCCAGTAACTAGTAGCACTTCTCAGCAGCACACAGCCGGTAACTGGCAGAAATTCTCAGTAGCACACAGCAAGTAACTTGTAGCACTTCTCAGCAGCATCCAGCAAGTAACTGGTAGCACTTCTCAGCAGCACATAGCCAGTAACTGGTAACACTTCTCAGCAGCACACAGCCAGTAACTGGTAACATCTATCAGCAGCACACAGCCTGTAACTGGTAGCACTTCTCAGCAGCACACAGCCGGTAACTGGTAGCACTTCTCAGCAGCACACAGCCGGTAACTGGAAGCACCTCTCAGCAGCACACAGCTAGTAATTGGTAGCACTTCTCAGCAGCACACAGCCAGTAACTAGTAGCACTTCTCAGCAGCACACCGCGGGGAACTGGTAGCAATTCTCAGCAGGACACAGCCGGTAACTGGTAGCACTTCTCAGCAGCACACAGCCGGTAAATGGTAGAACTTCTCAGCAGCACACAGCCAGTAACTGGTAGAACTTCTCAGCAGCACACAGCCGGTAACTGGTAGCACTTCTCAGCAGCACACAGCGGGGAACTGGTAGCTCTTCTCAGCAGCACACAGCCAGTAACAGGTAGCACTTCTCAGTATCACAGAGCCAGTAACTGGTAGCACTTCTCAGCAGCACACAGCCGGTAACTGGCAGAAATTCTCAGTAGCACACAGCAAGTAACTTGTAGCACTTCTCAGCAGCATCCAGCAAGTAACTGGTAGCACTTCTCAGCAGCACATAGCCAGTAACTGGTAACACTTCTCAGCAGCACACAGCCAGTAACTAGTAGCACTTCTCAGCAGCACACAGCCGGTAACTGGCAGAAATTCTCAGTAGCACACAGCAAGTAACTTGTAGCACTTCTCAGCAGCATCCAGCAAGTAACTGGTAGCACTTCTCAGCAGCACATAGCCAGTAACTGGTAACACTTCTCAGCAGCAAACAGCCAGTAACTGGTAACATCTATCAGCAGCACACAGCCTGTAACTGGTAGCACTTCTCAGCAACACACAGCCGGTAACTGGTAGCACTTCTCAGCAGCACACAGCCAGTAACTGTAGAACTTCTCAGCAGCACACAGCCAGTAACTGGTAGAACTTCTCAGCAGCACACATCAGGTAACTGGTAGCACTTTTCAGCAGCACACAGCCGGTAACTGGTAGCACTTCTCAGCAGCACACAGCAGGTATCTGGTAGCACTTCTCAGCAGCACACAGCCGGTAACTGGTAGCACTTCTCAGCAGCACACAGCCGGTAACTGGTAGCACTTCTCTGCATCACACAGCCAGTAACTGGTAGCACTTCTCAGCAGCACACAGCCAGTAACTGGTAGCACTTCTCAGCAGCACACAGCCGGTAACTGGTAGCACTTCTCAGCAGCACACAGCCGGTAACTGGTAGCACTTCTCAGCAGCACACAGCCGGTAACTGGTAGCACTTTTCAGCAGCAAACAACCAGTAACTGGGAGCACCTCTAAGCAGCACACAACCAGGAACTGGTTGCACTGCTCAGCAGCATAAAGCCAGTAACTGGTAGCACTTCTCAGCACCACAGAGCCAGTAACTGGTAGCACTTCTCAGGAGCAGACAGTCAGTAACTGGTAGCACTTCCCAGCAGCACACAGCCAGTAGCTGGTAGCACTTCTGAGCAGCACACAACCAGAAACTGGTAGCACTTCTCAGGAGCACACAGTCAGTAACTGGTAGCACTTATCAGCAGCACACAACCAGAAACTGGTAGCACTTCTCAGGAGCACACAGTCAGTAACTGGTAGCACTTCTCAGCAGCACACAACCAGAAACTGGTAGCACTTCTCAGGAGCACACAGTCAGTAACTGGTAGCACTTCTCAGCAGCACACAGCCGGTAACTGGTAGCACTTCTCAGCAGCACACAGCCAGTAACTGGTAGCACTTCTCAGCTGTACACAGCCAGGAACTGGTAGCACTTCTCAGCAGCACACAGCCAGTAACTGGTAGCACATCTCAGCAGCACACAGCAAGCAACTGGTAGCACTTCTCAGCAGCACACAGCTAGTAACTAGAAGCACTTCTCAGCAGCACACAGCAAGTAACTGGTAGCACTTCTCAGCAGCACACAGCAAGTAACTGGTAGCACTTCTCAGCAGCACACAACCAGTAACTGATAGCACTTATCAGTGCAACAGAGCCAGTAACTGGTAACAATTCTCAGCAGCACACAGCCGGTAACTGGTAGCACTTCTCAGCAGCACACAGCGGGGAACTGGTAGCACTTCCCAGCAGCACACAGCCAGTAACAGGTAGCACTTCTCAGTATCACAGAGCCAGTAACTGGTAGCACTTCTCAGCAGCACGCAGCCAGTAACTAGTAGCACTTCTCAGCAGCACACAGCCGGTAACTGGCAGAAATTCTCAGTAGCACACAGCAAGTAACTTGTAGCACTTCTCAGCAGCATCCAGCAAGTAACTGGTAGCACTTCTCAGCAGCACATAGCCAGTAACTGGTAACACTTCTCAGCAGCACACAGCCAGTAACTGGTAACATCTATCAGCAGCACACAGCCTGTAACTGGTAGCACTTCTCAGCAGCACACAGCCGGTAACTGGTAGCACTTCTCAGCAGCACACAGCCGGTAACTTCAAGCACCTCTCTGCAGCACACAGCTAGTAATTGGTAGCACTTCTCAGCAGCACACAGCCAGTAACTAGTAGCACTTCTCAGCAGCACACCGCGGGGAACTGGTAGCAATTCTCAGCAGCACACAGCCGGTAACTGGTAGCACTTCTCAGCAGCACACAGCCGGTAAATGGTAGCACTTCTCAGCAGCACACAGCCAGTAACTGTAGAACTTCTCAGCAGCACACAGCCAGTAACTGGTAGAACTTCTCTGCAGCACACAGCCGGTAACTGGTAGCACTTCTCAGCAGCACACAGCGGGGAACTGGTAGCACTTCTCAGCAGCACACAGCCAGTAACTGGTAGAAATTCTCAGTATCACAGAGCCAGTAACTGGTAGCACTTCTCAGCAGCACACAGCGGGGAACTGGTAGCACTTCTCAGCAGCACACAGCCAGTAACAGGTAGCACTTCTCAGTATCACAGAGCCAGTAACTGGTAGCACTTCTCAGCAGCACACAGCCGGTAACTGGCAGAAATTCTCAGTAGCACACAGCAAGTAACTTGTAGCACTTCTCAGCAGCATCCAGCAAGTAACTGGTAGCACTTCTCAGCAGCACATAGCCAGTAACTGGTAACACTTCTCAGCAGCACACAGCCAGTAACTAGTAGCACTTCTCAGCAGCACACAGCCGGTAACTGGCAGAAATTCTCAGTAGCACACAGCAAGTAACTTGTAGCACTTCTCAGCAGCATCCAGCAAGTAACTGGTAGCACTTCTCAGCAGCACATAGCCAGTAACTGGTAACATCTATCAGCAGCACACAGCCTGTAACTGGTAGCACTTCTCAGCAACACACAGCCGGTAACTGGTAGCACTTCTCAGCAGCACACAGCCAGTAACTGTAGAACTTCTCAGCAGCACACAGCCAGTAACTGGTAGAACTTCTCAGCAGCACACAGACGGTAACCGGTAGCACTTCTCAGCAGCACACATCGGGGAACTGGTAGCACCTATCAGCAGCACACAGCCAGTAACTGGTAGAAATTCTCAGTATCACAAAGCCAGTAACTGGTAGCACTTCTCAGCAGCACACAGCCGGTAACTGGTAGCACTTCTCAGCAGCATACAACCAGTAACTGGTAGAACTCCTCAGCAGCACACAGCCGGTAACTGGTAGCACTTCTCAGCAGCACACAGCCGGTAACTGGTAGCACTTCTCAGCAGCACACAGCCGGTAACTGGTAGCTCTTCTCAGCAGCACACAACCGGTAACTAGTAGCACTTCTCAGCAGCACACAGCCGGTAACTGGTAGCACTTCTCAGCAGCACACAGCCGGTAACTGGTAGCTCTTCTCAGCAGCACACAGCCGGTAACTGGTAGCACTTCTCAGCATCACAGAGCCAGTAACTGGTAGAACTTCTCAGCAGCATACAGCCGGTGACTGGTAGCACTTCTCAGCAGCACACAGCCGGTAACTGGTAGCACTTCTCAGCATCACACAGCCAGTAACTGGTAGAACTTCTCAGCAGCACACAGCCGGTAACTGGTAGCACTTCTCAGCAGCATACAACCAGTAACTGGTAGAACTCCTCAGCAGCACACAGCCGGTAACTGGTAGCACTTCTCAGCAGCACACAGCCGGTAACTGGTAGCACTTCTCAGCAGCACACAGCCGGTAACTGGTAGCTCTTCTCAGCAGCACACAGCCGGTAACTAGTAGCACTTCTCAGCAGCACACAGCCGGTAACTGGTAGCACTTCTCAGCAGCACACAGCCGGTAACTGGTAGCTCTTCTCAGCAGCACACAGCCGGTAACTGGTAGCACTTCTCAGCATCACAGAGCCAGTAACTGGTAGAACTTCTCAGCAGCACACAGCCGGTGACTGGTAGCACTTCTCAGCAGCACACAGCCGGTGACTGGTAGCACTTCTCAGCAGCACACAGCCGGTAACTGGTAGCACTTCTCAGCAGCACACAGCGGGGAACTGGTAGCACTTCTCAGCAGCACACAGCTGGGAACTGGTAGCACTTTTCAGCAGCACACAGCTGGTAACTGGTAGCACTTCTCAGCAGCACACAGCCGGTAACTGGTAGCACTTCTCAGCATCACACAGCCAGTAACTGGTAGAACTTCTCAGCAGCACACAGCCGGTAACTGGTAGCACTTCTCAGCAGCAAACAACCAGTAACTGGTAGAACTCCTCAGCAGCACACAGCCGGTAACTGGTAGCACTTCTCAGCAGCACACAGCCGGTAACTGGTAGCACTTCTCAGCAGCACACAGCCGGTAACTGGTAGCTCTTCTCAGCAGCACACAGCCGGTAACTAGTAGCACTTCTCAGCAGCACACAGCCGGTAACTGGTAGCACTTCTCAGCAGCACACAGCCAGTAACTGGTAGCTCTTCTCAGCAGCACACAGCCGGTAACTGGTAGCACTTCTCAGCATCACAGAGCCTGTAACTGGTAGAACTTCTCAGCAGCACACAGCCGGTGACTGGTAGCACTTCTCAGCAGCACACAGCCGGTGACTGGTAGCACTTCTCAGCAGCACACAGCCGGTAACTGGTAGCACTTCTCAGCAGCACACAGCGGGGAACTGGTAGCACTTCTCAGCAGCACACAGCTGGGAACTGGTAGCACTTCTCAGCAGCACACAGCTGGTAACTGGTAGCACTTCTCCGCAGCACACAGTGGGGAACTGGTAGCACTTCTCAGCAGCACACAGCCGATAACTGGTAGCACTTCTCAGCAGCACACTGCGGGGAACTGGTAGCACTTCTCAGTATCACACAGCCAGTAACTGGTAGCACTTTTCAGCAGCACACAGCCAGTAACTGGTAGCACTTCTCAGCAGCATACAACCAGTAACTGGTAGCACTTCTCAGCAGCATACAACCAGTAACTGGTAGCACTTCTCAGCAGCATACAACCAGTAACTGGTAGCACTTCTCAGCAGCACACAACCAGTGACTGGTAGCACTTCTCAGCAGCACACATTCGCTAACTGGTAGCACTTCTCAGCAGCACACAGCCAGTAACTGGTACCGCTTCTCAGCAGCACACAACCAGTAACTGGTAGCACTTCTCAACAGCACACAGCCAGTAACCGGTAGCACTTCTCAACAGTACACAGCCAGTAACTGGTAACACCTCTCAGCAGCACACATTCACTAACTGGTAGCACTTCTCAGCAGCATACAGCCAGTAACTGGGAGCACTTCTCGGTAGGTCACCAGTAACTGGTAGTACTCCTAAGCATCACACAGCCAGTAACTGGCAGCACCTCTCACCAGAACACAACCAGGAACTGGTAGCACTTCTCAGCAGTACACAGCCGGTAATTGGTAGCACCTCTCAGCAGCAAACATCCAGTAACTGGTAGCACTTCTCAGCAGCACACAGCCAGTAACTGGTAGCACTTCCCAGCAGCACACAGCCGGTAACTGGTAGCATTTCTCAGCAGCACACAGCCAGTAACTGGTAACACTTCTCAGCAGCACACAACCAGTAACTGGTAACACCTCTCAGCAGCACACAACCAGTAACTTTTAACACCTCTCAGCAGCACACAGCCAGTAACTGGTAGCACTTCTCAGTACCTCAGAGCCAGTTACTGGTATCACGTCTCAGCAGCACACCCATATTA
>NC_091351.1:13939475-13941975 GCF_038502225.1 Cherax quadricarinatus
GATCCAGAGTCACAGAGGGTGAGGCAATGGGAGGAAGAAAGGGCAAAATCAGTGTTTATCCATGGGCTTCAGGAGAGAGAGGAAAGGACACACACTGAAAGGCAGCAGGAAGAAAGAAAGGAGATTGAGAAAATCATCACGGAAATAGGTGAAGAGATGGACGAGATTGTAAATTTTCAGAGAATAGGGGGGTACTCGAAGGGAAGAAACCGACCAATCAAGCTGATTCTCAGGACGGAAACAGTGCGGAACAGGATCCTCCAAGAGAAACCACGATTGAAATACTCGGAAGAGTACAAGAGGGTGTTCCTAGACAGAGACAGAACAAAATCGGAACGACAGCAGCTGAGGAAGAGGACAAAAAAGCGAAAGGAGCTAGGAAAGGAGACAAGGATGGAACCAGCAGAGGTCAGTCAGAGCAGAACAGAACAGCAAGGGCAAGCACACACACAACTATTCTCAGAACCATACAACCTATCACACCATCCCACCACACACTACAATCCATACCCACAGCCTCCAACCAACACCGAGCTATAGAATCCCACAGTATGCCACCAGGTCTCCCACCCTCACAGGCCCCCCAAACCACAGTGTTGGAAAGGAAACTGAAGGTATGGTACACAAACGCTGATGGAATAACAAATAAGTGGGAGGAGTGGCATGAAAGAGTCAAAGAAGCATCACCGGACATCATAGCTCTCACAGAAACCAAGCTTACAGGTATGATAACAGATGCCATCTTTCCAACGGGATACCAAATCCTGAGGAAAGACAGAGGGAACAGGGGGGGTGGAGGAGTGGCGTTGCTGATCAAAAATCGCTGGAATTTTGATGAGCTGGAGAGAGGAGACAGCGGAGAAGAAAGTGATTACATAGCGGGAACACTTCACTCTGGAGGTCCCAAGGTGGTAATAGCAGTGATGTATAACCCACCACAGAACAGCAGGAGGCCAAGGCAAGAGTACGACGAGAGCAATAGAGCGATGGTTGACACACTGGCTAGAGTGGCCAGAAGAGCTCATGCATGCAGGGCAAAGCTCCTGATCATGGGTGACTTTAACCACAAGGAGATCGATTGGGAGAACTTGGACCCACATGGGGGCCAAGATACATGGAGGGCTAAGATGATGGAGGTGGTACTGGAAAACTTCATGTGCCAACACGTAAGGGACACTACAAGAGAGAGAGGAGAGGATGAACCAGCAAGGCTGGACTTAGTATTCACCTTGAGTAGTGCAGATATCGAGGACATCACATATGAAAGACCCCTTGGGGCCAGTGACCATGTGGTTTTAAGCTTCGAATACACAGTAGAGCTACAAGTGGAGGGAGAAGCAGGAAGGCCAGGACGAATGAAGCCAAACTACAAGAAAGGGGACTACACAGGAATGAGGAACTACCTGAACGGGGTTCAGTGGGACAGAGAACTGGCAGGGAAGCCAGTTAATGAGATGATGGAATATGTAGCAACAAAATGCAAGGAGGCTGAGGAGAGGTTTGTACCCAAGGGTAACAGGAATAATGAAAAAGCCAGGATGAGCCCATGGTTTACCCAAAGGTGCAGGGAGGCAAAAACCAAGTGTGCTAGGGAATGGAAGAAATATAGAAGGCAAAGGACCCAGGAGAATAAGGAGAACAGTCGTAGAGCCAGAAACGAATATGCACAGATAAGAAGGGAGGCCCAAAGACAATATGAAAATGACATAGCAGCGAAAGCCAAATCTGACCCGAAACTGTTGTACAGCCACATCAGGAGGAAAACAACAATCAAGGACCAGGTAATCAGGCTAAGGAAGGAAGGAGGAGAGACAACAAGAAATGACCGTGAAGTATGTGAAGAACTCAACAAGAGATTCAAAGAAGTGTTCACAGAGGAGACAGAAGGGACTCCAGAAAGACGGAGAGGTGGGGCACACCACCAAGTGCTGGACACAGTGCACACAACCGAGGAAGAAGTGAAGAGGCTTCTGAGTGAGCTAGATACCTCAAAGGCAATGGGGCCAGATAACATCTCCCCATGGGTATTGAGAGAGGGAGCAGAGGCGCTATGTGTACCCCTAACAACAATATTCAATACATCTATCGAAACAGGGAGATTGCCTGAGGCATGGAAGACAGCAAATGTAGTCCCAATCTTTAAAAAAGGAGACAGACATGAAGCATTAAACTACAGACCAGTGTCACTGACATGTATAGTATGCAAAATCATGGAGAAGATTATCAGGAGAAGAGTGGTGGAACACCTAGAAAGGAACGATCTCATCAACAGCAGCCAACATGGTTTCAGGGACGGGAAATCCTGTGTCACAAACCTACTGGAGTTCTATGACATGGTGACAGCAGTAAGACAAGAGAGAGAGGGGTGGGTGGATTGCATTTTCTTGGACTGCAAGAAGGCGTTTGACACAGTTCCACACAAGAGATTGGTGCAAAAACTGGAGGACCAAGCAGGGATAACAGGGAAGGCACTACAATGGATCAGGGAATACTTGTCAGG
>NC_091351.1:13946975-13949475 GCF_038502225.1 Cherax quadricarinatus
GTACAGATAACACGGTGAGGCTGACAGTCATACATTAGATGCTGTGTATAGATAACACGGTGAGGCTGACAGTCATACATTGGATGCTGTGTATGGATAACACGGTGAGGTTGACAGTCATACATTGGATGCTGTGTATAGATAACACGGTGAGGCTGACAGCCATACATTGGATGCTGTGTATGGATAACACGGTGAGGCTGACAGCCATACATTGGATGCTGTGTATGGATAACACGGTGAGGCTGACAGCCATACAATGGATGCTGTGTATGGATAAAACTTCAGTAAGACGGTGTCTGTGAAGGGCTGGAGAGGAGAGTCACTGTGTTGTCAGAGAATCAGCTAATGAGATACTCATAACTATGAGCTCTGAGATAATAGAAAAGTGATATGTTATTGTCAACAAGGTGAACAATTTTCCGAGCGGTTTAATTATTATAATTAATATTAGTATTGTTATTATTAAGCGGTGAACTCACGGGTCACTACGCGCCTGGGGAATGGGTGGCAGCCATGTTTGATATAAACACTAGGAAGGGAAGGTAATTTCATTACATCAGTAGTACTTGGCTGACATCAAGGCGGCCCTTCATGAAGGTTTAAAGAAGAATAACATGGAAACAAGAAGCTGAGGCTTCGGTGATGTAATTAGCAGGACTGTTGGTTAATTTTAGTGAAGCCTCCAGATTGTTTGCTTTGGCACACACACACACACACACACACACACACACACACACACACACACACACACACACACACACACACACACACACACACACACACACACACACACCACCGAGTGTGCAGCCCCAGTATTGAGCCTTCAAAAAGTCTGAACCTTGAGAAAAGTCTAAAGATTCCCTACGAGACTAGCCCCAGAGGTCAGAAAAATGGCCTCTGAAGAACTACCAAATTAAATAAACATTACAACACCGAAAGTGAGAAGAATCGGACACAGAACAGCGACAAGTATCCAGCTGATACACAGCAGTGACACGTGTCTCGTGACACAGCTGTGACAAATGTCCTGAGACACAGAGCTGTGACATTTGTCTTATAAAACAGTCATCAGCTGCCTCAGCACGCACTTATCTCAGCGATGCCATCGTAAAAGCGAGCAACACGCATTCTTTGCGACGCTAAACGTAGCAAAAATACGCTGTTTGCGATTCTTTCGTTTAATGTATTTCTCCTTTTTTTTGAGGGGGGGGGAGACAACTTTGCAAAGTTGCTCTTCTTAGTATTAGTCATGTTCAAAAAAACGCTGTTTGTGATTTGCCTAAGTGCATGATCATACCTTGTTCAAAAGTGAACAACCGCCTTGTTCAATAGTTCTTTCTCAATAGTGAAGCATTATGCATAGTTCACCTGTTGTTCACACCTTGTTCGTTGGTTCCTTCTGATTTGTTAAATGGCTCTGTGAACTTGTCAAAGGAAACAACGACACAATGTAATTACGTTAGCTGTTCAAAACCCGGAACTACCACGAGTTATGTTCAGCAGTTTCATTAAAAGTATTAAGTGATTCCTGTCATTAATAACAGCATCAAGTGTTTAGAATCCGAAACAGCAGTGGCAGGTGTTCAGTACTTTTATTAACAACGTCAGGTGTTCAATATGTTCATTAACAACGAAAGGTGTTGAATTCGTTCATTAACAACGTCAGGTGTTCAATACATTCATTAACAACATCAGGTGTTCAATACGTTCATTAACAACGTCGGGTGTTCAATACGTTCATTAACAACGTCGGGTGCTCAATACGTTCATTAACAAGGTCGGGTGCTCAATACGTTCATTAACAACATCAGGTGTTCAATACGTTCATTAACAACGTCGGGTGTTCAATACGTTCATTAACAAAGTCAGGTGTTCAACACATTTCATTTGATCAAGAGCTTTCCATTGACATCAAAGCTTCACATCACAGCGCTAAGAACACGGGCTGCTGAACAAGCTTCTATTGGAACAACGTTTTGCTCTGAAGAGAGATTTACCAAACGATTATAAAGCTCTTCACAGGACGAAACATTGTCCTGTGTCCCTGGCGTCACAGTCATGTCACGGCATTTCATCCCCAGTTCACATCGGCTGTTCCGAATCCGGAGTCGTTAACCTTCCCTCCTCGGTTACTGAACCCATCACAAAGCAACATAAAACCGAGGTTCAGCTATCTTGTTTTAAAACCTGAACATGGATAAGGTTTATTTTTTCAAGCTGGGTGGCGGTAGCCTTGGAGAACCTTTGAAAAAGATCAAGGTTATTAGGAACCACAGGGTTAGGCGCTTATAAAGACTACTGATTAAAGAATACTAACAATTCAGTGCCAAGGATAGTCAGGAAATCCGTTGTGAGGAACTCTTGAAATACATGCTGTGATAGGTCCTGCAGTGATAGGTCCTGCAGTGAGAGGTCCTGCAGTGAGAGGTCCTGCAGTGAAAGGTCCTGCAGTGAGAGATCCTGTAGTGAAAAGGCCTGCAGTGAGAGGTTCTGCAGA
>NC_091351.1:13954475-13966975 GCF_038502225.1 Cherax quadricarinatus
CCAACAATTATCCATCCCGGACCCTCTTTTCCCTGCCATCTCTTACTTCTTCTCAACTAGCGCCCCCATTCTAAGTTTTCAGGTCCCTCTCCCATACACTAAGTCACTAAGTGCATCCCTTCCTATTGTTTAAGTCTGCCCACCCACTGGTCATGCGTTTCTCCTTCTTAACTTCAACCATCCTTTATCTACGCACCTTACCCATCTGAGACATACATTGCACCCCACTAACCCAGTCGCTTCTCTTTCAAAGAATTACATCTATTACTGTCCTGCATCACCTCTGACTCTACCTCTTATTGCAAAGCTCCCCTTACCCTACATTACAGCCCCCCAACCCCCCTCACTCTATCTCTTAGCCCCGCCTCCTCTCACTCTACATCAAACCCCACCCCTCTTCACTCTACCTCACAGCCCCGCCCTCTCCCTTTATCTCATAGCCCCGTCCCTTGCACTCTACCTATTTTAGCTCCGCCCCTTTCACTCTTCGACCTGCCCTACCCCTATTCATATCATCCCTCTGTCTAACCCCACCCATCTCACTTCTCACACCGTCTTTCCCGATCCTTGTCCTTAAAATATATGCCTTCTCTACCTCCCCACAACCTGACAGATTTCCCTGTCTCGGGCATGAAACACTTGCTGTGATAGAATATGACAGAGAAATATAACTTTTCTACCCACACTATATATATCACATAATGCAAGGTAGTCGCACACTGTTCGGTATAATAGCAGCACCTTCCACTGTCGTAAAATATATATATATATATATATATATATATATATATATATATATATATATATATATATATATATATATATATATATATATATATATATATATATATATATATATATATATATATATATATATATATATATATATATACTCACAATAAAACCTGATAATTCTATAAACGCAGTGAGGTGGTTGATGTAATTCCCTTTCTAACCTGGGATTGTCTCTTTCTTTCCTACAGCCAGTCATATTCCCTGATTCCTCAGTGGTGATGGTACTGGTGGAAGAGGTGGTGGTAGTGGTGGGTAGTGGCATTAGTGGTGGTGGTGGGTAGTGGCATTAGTGGTGGTGGTGGTGGGTAGTGGCATCAGTAGTGGTGGTGGTGGGTAATGGCATCAGTAGTGGTGGTGGTGGGTAGTTGTATCAGTGGCTGGGGTGGTGGTGTCAGTCGTGGTGACATTCTGCTTCACAACATCAGTGTCACTGGCCACTTGTTCTTTGTTTAGTGTTCTCGTTCTCGCTGGATCTCTGACCAGCATGTGGAAGATATTGCAGTGTCAGAGAAAAACGAATGTAGAAAAGCACATATTCTCAGAACAGCAAATCAATACAAATCATCATGATACACACAACACAACACAGCAATTCCTCCCATATTAATAAAGCATTCCCTTCCCTCCCTCCTCCTTCTCCCAAGAGACAATTCACGTGTCTCAACCATTGGCTTCCTGACTCTCTAGAGCGTAAAAGTCTTGCCTTCAAGCTGGATATGTCGACTAGATAGCCCAGTCACACAATGGACTATTATACTGACCAGAAGAACCTACAGTCATACAGTCTTCGTTCTGAGACCAAAAGAGCCAGCCAGATAGCACCAGCCATAAAGTCTATGGACTCTGCGCCCATTATTTGAATATCCGGGTGGGTAGGATTAGAGCCAGCTGCTGTGACAGACATGTGATGAAGCGATGACTGCTGGGCGATCATTTACCTTGTGATGGATGATTGATCTAATCACTCTAATGGGACTGGAATCACTGTTCATTAACACACTCTCCAATATTGCTTCTGTTTTGCTTTCTCTCTCTTGTTCTGTTTCCAATGTTTTTGATAAATATTACAATAAATTAGCGTACAGCACTTGTGTACAAGTAATGTACACTAATGTATTGTAAAATATCTTCTTGTGCTCTTAATTACACCCACTTGAGTTGTTATGTTCGTACATCATTTTATCTGTAATATACACTACGTGTCTTGTTCATCGGATTTGTACTGTTATGTTCTCTTACTTACTTAATAACATGAACTCAGTTTATATTCTGAAGTGCCCAATTTGTATTCTAATTTGCACAATTTGTTCTCTACCATGGTCAATATATATCGTGCCGAATAGGCAGAACTTGCGATCTTGGCTTAAATAGCAACGCTCATCTTGCCATATAGGACAAGTGAAAATTTGTGTATGCAATAATTTCGCCAAAATCATTCTGAACCTAACGCAAAAAATATATTTCACTGTGTTTGTTTAGTATTAAATTATTGTAAACAAATCTAAAATATATTTAGTTGGGTTAGGCTAAAATAAATTGTTCTTGTTATAATAAGGTTAGGTAATTTTTGTAAGCTTCTTTTGGTGCAAAATTATAATTTTTTAGATCAACATTAATGAAAAAAATATATCTTTAAACGTATAAGAGAAAATTTTAGAAAGGACTTCATTTTAAATGAGTTCTTGCTAATTGACCAGTTTTACATATTCGGCACGACATATTCGGCACACACAAATCATGGATCATGGGGAAACAATGCCACACGTTTCCTTAAAGAACTGGGTTCCAGAATCATCGACACCACCAGGGACCCAAGGGCACAGACTTTCATGTTCCAGCGCCTCAGCGTGGCCATCCAGAGGGGAAATACATGCTGCATACTGGGCTCACGTCCCCATTCGGAGGAGCTGAAGGAGAATCATAATCTTTGATATATTGTACCAATGTATTCATGTTTGTGTTTACTGTCAATGTATTCTTCCTACTATAAAGTTCACATAAAATATAGAATATAGGGGATGGTAGGAGAAGAAAATATTCAAACAGCTTCGGGGAGAACCTTGAGTTTACCCTGAGGTTCGTTTATTGTCTTCTCTGAGAATGAGGGTCCCTAGTAAAGTTCTAGAGGTGGTATCTCCTCTCTCTCTCTCTCTCTCTATATATATATATATTATTTTTTTATTATCACACCGGCCGATTCCCACCAAGGCAGGGTGGCCCGAAAAAGAAAAACTTTCACCATCATTCACTCCATCACTGTCTTGCCAGAAGGGTGCTTTACACTACAGTTTTTAAACTGCAACATTAACACCCCTCCTTCAGAGTGCAGGCACTGTACTTCCCATCTCCAGGACTCAAGTCCGGCCTGCCGGTTTCCCTGAATCCCTTCATAAATGTTACTTTGCTCACACTCCAACAGCACGTCAAGTATTAAAAACCATTTGTCTCCATTCACTCCTATCAAACACGCTCACGCATGCCTGCTGGAAGTCCAAGCCCCTCGCACACAAAACATTCTTTACCCCCTCCCTCCAACCCTTCCTAGGCCGACCCCTACCCCGCCTTCCTTCCACTACAGACTGATACACTCTTGAAGTCATTCTGTTTCGCTCCATTCTCTCTACATGTCCGAACGACCTCAACAACCCTTCCTCAGCCCTCTGGACAACAGTTTTGGTAATCCCGCACCTCCTCCTAACTTCCAAACTACGAATTCTCTGCATTATATTCACACCACACATTGCCCTCAGACATGACATCTCCACTGCCTCCAGCCTTCTCCTCGCTGCAACATTCATCACCCACGCTTCACACCCATATAAGAGCGTTGGTAAAACTATACTCTCATACATTCCCCTCTTTGCCTCCAAGGACAAAGTTCTTTGTCTCCACAGACTCCTAAGTGCACCACTCACTCTTTTTCCCTCATCAATTCTATGATTCACCTCATCTTTCATAGACCCATCCGCTGACACGTCCACTCCCAAATATCTGAATACGTTCACCTCCTCCATACTCTCTCCCTCCAATCTGATATTCAATCTTTCATCACCTAATCTTTTTGTTATCCTCATAACCTTACTCTTTCCTGTATTCACCTTTAATTTTCTTCTTTTGCACACCCTACCAAATTCATCCACCAATCTCTGCAACTTCTCTTCAGAATCTCCCAAGAGCACAGTGTCATCAGCAAAGAGCAGCTGTGACAACTCCCACTTTGTGTGTGATTCTTTATCTTTTAACTCCACGCCTCTTGCCAAGACCCTCGCATTTACTTCTCTTACAACCCCATCTATAAATATATTAAACAACCACGGTGACATCACACATCCTTGTCTAAGGCCTACTTTTACTGGGAAAAAATTTCCCTCTTTCCTACATACTCTAACTTGAGCCTCACTATCCTCGTAAAAACTCTTCACTGCTTTCAGTAACCTACCTCCTACACCATACACTTGCAACATCTGCCACATTGCCCCCCTATCCACCCTGTCATACGCCTTTTCCAAATCCATAAATGCCACAAAGACCTCTTTAGCCTTATCTAAATACTGTTCACTTATATGTTTCACTGTAAACACCTGGTCCACACACCCCCTACCTTTCCTAAAGCCTCCTTGTTCATCTGCTATCCTATTCTCCGTCTTACTCTTAATTCTTTCAATTATAACTCTACCATACACTTTACCAGGTACACTCAACAGACTTATCCCCCTATAATTTTTGCACTCTCTTTTATCCCCTTTGCCTTTATACAAAGGAACTATGCATGCTCTCTGCCAATCCCTAGGTACCTTACCCTCTTCCATACATTTATTAAATAATTGCACCAACCACTCCAAAACTATATCCCCACCTGCTTTTAACATTTCTATCTTTATCCCATCAATCCCGGCTGCCTTACCCCCTTTCATTTTACCTACTGCCTCACGAACTTCCCCCACACTCACAACTGGCTCTTCCTCACTCCTACAAGATGTTATTCCTCCTTGCCCTATACACGAAATCACAGCTTCCCTATCTTCATCAACATTTAACAATTCCTCAAAATATTCCTTCCATCTTCCCAATACCTCTAACTCTCCATTTAATAACTCTCCTCTCCTATTTTTAACTGACAAATCCATTTGTTCTCTAGGCTTTCTTAACTTGTTAATCTCACTCCAAAACTTTTTCTTATTTTCAACAAAATTTGTTGATAACATCTCACCCACTCTCTCATTTGCTCTCTTTTTACATTGCTTCACCACTCTCTTAACTTCTCTCTTTTTCTCCATATACTCTTCCCTCCTTGCATCACTTCTACTTTGTAAAAACTTCTCATATGCTAACTTTTTCTCCCTTACTACTCTCTTTACATCATCATTCCACCAATCGCTCCTCTTCCCTCCTGCACCCACTTTCCTGTAACCACAAACTTCTGCTGAACACTCTAACACTACATTTTTAAACCTACCCCATACCTCTTCGACCCCATTGCCTATGCTCTCATTAGCCCATCTATCCTCCAATAGCTGTTTATATCTTACCCTAACTGCCTCCTCTTTTAGTTTATAAACCTTCACCTCTCTCTTCCCTGATGCTTCTATTCTCCTTGTATCCCATCTACCTTTTACTCTCAGTGTAGCTACAACTAGAAAGTGATCTGATATATCTGTGGCCCCTCTATAAACATGTACATCCTGAAGTCTACTCAACAGTCTTTTATCTACCAATACATAATCCAACAAACTACTGTCATTTCGCCCTACATCATATCGTGTATACTTATTTATCCTCTTTTTCTTAAAATATGTATTACCTATAACTAAACCCCTTTCTATACAAAGTTCAATCAAAGGGCTCCCATTATCATTTACACCTGGCACCCCAAACTTACCTACCACACCCTCTCTAAAAGTTTCTCCTACTTTAGCATTCAAGTCCCCTACCACAATTACTCTCTCACTTGGTTCAAAGGCTCCTATACATTCACTTAACATCTCCCAAAATCTCTCTCTCTCCTCTGCATTCCTCTCTTCTCCAGGTGCATACACGCTTATTATGACCCACTTCTCGCATCCAACCTTTACTTTAATCCACATAATTCTTGAATTTAAACATTCATATTCTCTTTTCTCCTTCCA
Organism: Cherax quadricarinatus; assembly: GCF_038502225.1. Classification (NCBI taxonomy): domain Eukaryota; kingdom Metazoa; phylum Arthropoda; class Malacostraca; order Decapoda; family Parastacidae; genus Cherax; species Cherax quadricarinatus. The sequence goes on from NC_091351.1 coordinate 13,960,397, forward strand.
TAACTGATCATTTAACATTACTGCTACCCCTTCCTTTGCTCTAACTCTCTCAGATACTCCAGATTTAATCCCATTTATTTCCCCCCACTGAAACTCTCCTACCCCCTTCAGCTTTGTTTCGCTTAGGGCCAGGACATCCAACTTCTTTTCATTCATAACATCAGCAATCATCTGTTTCTTGTCATCCGCACTACATCCACGCACATTTAAGCAACCCAGTTTTATAAAGTTTTTCTTCTTCTCTTTTTTAGTAATTGTATACAGGAGAAGGGGTTACTAGCCCATTGCTCCCGGCATTTTAGTCGCCTCATACGACACGCATGGCTTACGGAGGAAAGATTCTTTTCCACTTCCCCATGGACAATAGAAGAAATAAAAAAGAACAAGAGCTATTTAGAAAAAGGAGAAAAACCTAGATGTATGTATATATATATATGCATGTGCGTGTCTGTGAAGTGTGACCAAAGTGTAAGTAGGAGTAGCAAGATATCCCTGTTATCTTAGCGTGTTTATGAGACAGAAAAAGAAACCAGCAATCCTACCATCATGCAAAACAGTTACAGGTTTTTGTTTCACAGTCATCTGGCAGGACGGTATATATGTATATATATATACATATATATATATATATATATGTATATATATATATATATGTATATATATATATATATATATATATATATATATATATATATATATATATATATATATATATATATATGTGTATATATATATATATATATATATATATATATATATATATATATATATATATATATATATATATATATATATCGTGCCGAATAGGTAAAACTTGCGATTTTAATTTAATTAGCAACGCTCTTCCTGTCGAATAAGGCAAGCAAAAATTTGTGTATGCCATAATTTGGCAAAAATCATTCTGAACCTAACGAAAAAAACTTCATTGTGTTTAATTATTATTAAATAACTGTAAACTTATCTAAAATATATTTAGCTGCATTAGACTAAATTAAACTGCGCTTGTTATAATAAGGTTAGGTAAGTTTTCTATGATTCTTTTGGTACAAAATTATTAATTTTTACATTAACATAAATGAAAAAATATATCTTTAAATACATAAGAGAAAACTTTAGAAAGGACATAATTTTAAATGAGTTCTTGCTAACTGACCAGTTTTACGTATTCGGCACGATATGTATATATTAAGTTTCTTATCTGAAGATCTCGTTAATTATGATTTGCCACTGCCAGATCCTACTATCATTAAACTTATTAAACTTTGCATTGTTGATGCAAAATTTGTATTTAATGATAAGTTTTACACTCAGAAGTTTGGTATGGCAATGGGAAATCCTCTTTCACCTGTTCTTTGTAACCTATACATGGAATTCTTTGAAACAAGGTTGCTTAACACAATCCTCCCTAATAGAGCTAAATGGTTCAGATATGTTGATGATATTTTGTGTCTTATGCCCAAAAATGTAGATATACACCATTTTCTTGGAAAATTAAATAGCTTAACCCATTCTATAAACATTACTGTTGAGTTTGAGGAAAATAACTCATTGCCTTTTCTAGATGTTTTAATTATTAAGAGTAATAATGAATTCAAATTTAAAATTTACAGAAAACCTACGAATAACTGTTCCTATGTCCACTATTATTCTTCACATCAAGATAGAGTCAAACTGTCTGTTTTCTCATCAATGTTTTTGAGAGCTTTACGAATTTGTAGTCCAGAGTTCATAGATGAAGAAATATCCAAAATTTATGAAATAGCTAATGATCTGAAATACCCGAGAAATGTAATGTATAAATCATTTAATATTGCTAGAAATACTTTTTACAATCCAAAAGGGGACAACCAGCCTTATTCAACTAAAAATATGTTGGTTCTCCCTTACCATGAAAACTTGGTTGATATGCCTTCTCTTCTTAAGACTTTTAATATTAAAGTTGTATTTAAAAATCTTGATACAGTAAAAAAAACTTTTGTTAAAGAATTCCCCCCAAAATGCTGTAAAATTTGCGATAAATTTTATTAAGGTCAAACTGGTAAAAGTCTCGAACTTAGATTAAGACATAAATATAGCATTAGAACTGGACAAGATTCCAATGCTCTATTTATTCATGTGAGAGATTTTAATCATCCAATTGATTTTCAAAAAGTTGAGAAAGTAGAATCAAGCAAGTCCATGGTCGACAGGAATATAATTGAATCTTGTTTCACAAAAAGCAGTTTTGACAATAATATGCATATTTCCTTAGGTTTATATAAATTAGATTCATTTATAATTAATAAAATTTGGTTCGAGTTTAATAATACATTGGACAAAGAATAAACTTTATTTCTTGGGTAGAATAATTTGTTAGTGGGATGTCGTGAGGACCTGTCTAGTTGGACCAGCGGACCTACAGCAGTGTTCCTCTTTTCTTATGAGTCCGGTATTGTCGCCCGTCAGGTGTTTCTTTGTTGTGGGAGTTGACTGTGAGGTGTGGTCTAAGCCCTTTAATTGCCTTCCTTTGATGTATTACTTTCATAGTTCCTTGACAATGTGAGTAGTCACGAAAGCGCTTGGAATTTCGCTACTCTTTCACAGTGGCTGTTTTGTATATGTATATATATATATATATATATATATATATATATATATATATATATATATATATATATATATATATATATATATATATATATATATATATATATATATATATATATATATGTCGTGCCGAATATGTAAAACTGGTCAATTAGCAAGAACTCATTTAAAATTCAGGCCTTTCTGAAATTTTCTCTTATACATTTAAAGATATATTTTTTTCATTAATGTTAATGTAAAAAATTTTAATTTTGCACCAAAAGAATCTTAGAAAACTTACCTAACCTTATTATAATAAGAGCAATTTATTTTAGCCTAACCCAACTAAATATATATTAGATTTGTCTACAATAATTTAATACTAAACATGCACAGTGAAATATATTTTTTTCGTTAGGTTCAGAATGATTTTGGCGAAATTATTGCATACACAAATTTTCACTTGTCCTATATGGCAAGATGAACGTTGCTATTTAAGCCAAGATCGCAAGTTCTGCCTATTCGGCACGACACACACACACACACACACACACACACACACACACACACACACACACACACACACACACACACACACACACACACACACACACACACACACACATATATATATATATATATATATATATATATATATATATTGTTCTAGGCATATGTCGATTACACACTAGGCCTGTTCTATCAGGGTGTTTGTGCCTGTGTACTCACCTATTTGTGGTGGTTGCAGGGGTCGATTCTTAGCTCCTGGTCCCTCCTCTTCACTGGTTGCTACTGGGTCCTATCTCTCCCTGCTCCATGAACTTTATCGAACCTCCTCTTAAAACTATGTATGGTTCCCGCCTCCACTACGTGACTTTCTAGGCTATTCCACTGCCTGACTACTCTATGACTGAAGAAATACTTCCTAACATCCCTTTGACTCATCTGAGTCTTCAACTTCCAATTGTGGCCTCTTGTTTCTGTGTCCCCTCCCTGGTGTGAGTGTGTGTGTGTGTGTGTGTGTGTGTGTGTGTGTGTGTGTGTGTGTGTGTGTGTGTGTGTGTGTGTGTGTGTGTGTGTGTGTGTGTGTGTGTGTGTGTGTGTGTGTGTACTCACCTATTTGTACTCACCTATTTGTGGTTGCAGGGGTCGAGTCCTAGCTCCTGGCCCCGCCTCTTCACCGGTTGCTACTAGACCCTCTCTCTCCCCGCTCCATGAGCTTTATCAAACCTCGTCTTAAAACTGTGTATGGTTCCTGCCTCCACTACGTCATTTTCTAGGCTATTCCACTGCCTTACAACTCTATGACTGAAGAAATACTTCCTACTATCTCTCTGACTCATTTGTGTCTTCAACTTCCAATTGTGGCCTCTTGTTTCTGTGTCCCCTCCCTGGAACATCCTGTCCTTGTCCACCTTGTCTATTCCACGCAGTATTTTATATGTCGTTATCATGTCTCCCCTGACCCTCCTGTCCTCCAGTGTCGTCAGGCCGATTTCCCTTAATCTTTCTTCATAGGACATTCCCCTTAGCTCTGGAACTAACCTTGTTGCAAACCTTTGTACTTTCTCTAGTTTCTTGACGTGCTTTATCAAGTGCGGGTTCCAAACAGGTGCTGCATACTCCAGTATGGGCCTGACATACACGGTGTACAGTGTCTTGAATGATTCCTTACTAAGGTGTCGGAATGCTGTTCTCAGGTTTGCCAGGCGCCCATATGCTGCAGCAGTTATCTGATTGATGTGTGCTTCCGGAGACATGCTCGGTGTTATACTCACCCCAAGATCTTTCTCCTTGAGTGAGGTTTGCAGTCTTTGGCCACCTAGCCTATACTCTGTCTGTGGTCTTCTGTGCCCTTCCCCTATCTTCATGACTTTGCATTTGGCAGGATTAAATTCGAGAAGCCATTTGCTGGACCAGGTGTCCAGTCTGTCCAGGTCTCTTTGAAGTCCTGCCTGGTCCTCATCAGATTTAATTCTCCTCATTAACTTCACATCATCTGCAAACAGGGACACTTCTGAGTCTAACCCTTCCGTCATGTCGTTCACATATACCAAAAATAGCACTGGTCCTAGGACCGACCCCTGTGGGACCCCGCTCGTCACAGGTGCCCACTGTGATACATCATTACGTACCATGACTCGTTGTTGCCTCCCTGTCAGGTATTCTCTGATCCATTGCAGTGCTCTTCCTGTTATATGCGCCTGATGCTCTAGCTTCTGCACTAATCTCTTGTGAGGAACTGTGTCAAAGGCCTTCTTGCAGTCCAAGAAGATGCAATCAACCCACCCCTCTCTCTCTTGTCTTACTTCTGTTATTTTATCGTAAAACTCCAGAAGGTTTGTGACACAGGATTTGCCTTCCGTGAATCCGTGCTGGTTGGCATTTATACTCCTGTTCCGTTCCAGGTGCTCCACCACTCTCCTCCTGATAATCTTCTCCATAATTTTGCATACTATACACGTCAATGACACAGGTCTATAGTTTAGTGCCTCTTTTCTGTCTCCTTTTTTGAAAATGGGAACTACATTTGCCGTCTTCCATACCTCAGGTAGTTGCCCAGTTTCCAGGGATGTGTTGAAGATTGTGGTAAGTGGTACGCACAACATATCTGCTCCCTCTCTAAGGACCCATGGAGAGATGTTGTCCGGTCCCATTGCCTTTGAGGTATCGATGTCCCTTAGCAGTTTCTTCACCTCCTCCTCATCTGTATGTATGTCGTCCAACACTTGTTGGTGTATTCCTTGTTGGTGTCCCCATCTGGTCTGTCCCCCCAGAGTCCTTCCTGTCTCTACTGTAAATACTTCCTTAAATCTCGTGTTGAGCTCCTCACATACCTCTTGATCGTTTCTTGTGAGTTCTCCACCTTCTTTCCTCAGCCTTATCACCTGGTCCTTGACTGTTGTCTTCCTCCTAATGTGGCTATACAGCAGTTTCGGGTCAGATTTGACTTTCGATGCTATGTCGTTTTCATACTGTCGCTGGGCCTCCCTCCTTATCTGCGCATACTCGTTTCTGGCTCTTCTACTAATCTCCTTGTTTTCCTGGGTCCTATGCCTCCTGTACCTTTTCCATTCTCTGTTGCACTTAGTTTTTGCCTCCCTACACCTTCGGGTAAACCAAGGACTCGTTTTGGTCTTCCTATTATTTCTGTTTCCCTTGGGAACAAAACTTTCCTCTGCCTCCTTGCACTTTGTTGCCACATATTCCATCATCTCGTTTACTGATTTTCCTACCATTTCTCTGTCCCACTGAACCTCCTGCAGGAAGTTTCTCATACCTGTGTAGTCCCCCCTTTTATAGTTTGGCCTGTCCCCTTCAGTTCCTGTTACCTTCTCCACTTGTAACTCTACTATATAGTCAAAACTCAGAACCACATGATCGCTAGCTCCAAGGGGCCTCTCGTAAGTGATGTCCTCGATGTCTGAACTGCTCAGGGTGAACACAAGATCCAGTCTTGCTGGCTCATCCTCCCCTCTCTCTCTGGTTGTGTCCCTGACATGTTGATGCATGAGGTTTTCAAGTACCACATCCATCATCTTGGCTCTCCATGTTTCGGGACCCCCATGTGGCTCCAAGTTTTCCCAGTCGATCTCCCTGTGGTTGAAATCGCCCATTACCAGTAACTTTGCTCTGCTCGAGTGAGCTCTTCTTGCCACCTCAGCCAGTGTGTCCACCATCACCCTGTTGTTTTCTTCGTACTCCTCTCTTGGCCTCCTGCAGTTCTGTGGTGGGTTATACATCACTCCAATGACTACTTTATGTTCTCCGGACTGAATTGTACCTACAATGTAGTCTCTTTCTCCAATCATGTCCATGCCTTCCATTTCCTCAAATCCCCATTGGTGTTTTATGAGCAGTGCAACCCCTCCTCCCCCTCTACTCCTTCTATCTTTCCTCAGGATCTGATATCCTGTTGGGAAGATTGTGTCTGTTATTGTCTCAGCGAGTTTTGTTTCTGTGACTGCTATGATGTCTGGGGATTTTTCACTGATTCTTTCATTCCACTCCTCA
>NC_091351.1:13974475-13986975 GCF_038502225.1 Cherax quadricarinatus
TAGGAGGTGAGAGAGAGGGTGCCAAGCAGCCTCGGGGGAGGGGAGAAAAAGGGGGGTGCCCAGAACACATGCCAGGAATGCACGCGCCACAAATATGCCCAGCTGTGTCTGCCCAGTGGTGCCTGCCCAGGGGTACCTGCCCAGCGGTGCCTGCTCAGTGGTGCCTGCCCAGGGGTGCCTCAAGAACTGCCACGACAAAATCTGGCACCTCACACAAATGTGCGTGTGTGTGTGTATGTATTTGTGAATATAATTGTTCTTACCTAACACTAGCTGCTAGGGCCATGTATAAGCTCTCGGCACTGACTAAACACAAGACGCATTCACAATTTTTTCATGTTCACATAGGCCCTATTATACCTAATCATTAAACTGTGCATGTAATCTTGTTTCACCATGATTGTGATTTCTCTTTCACTTTTGTTACATCTAAATTTTTCTTATGCTTCCTTCTTTCAGATTGTCTCTTTGTCTCAGAGTGTTCTCTGAATATCATGAACGTTTTGATAGTGTTCACCCTTGTTCACCTAATTTGTTCTGTACTTCTATAAATCCTGTTCTTTTACCCAGAGGTGAGAACATTAGAGATGATATATGTAAACAGAAGAGAAATATCTGAATTATTACCCTCTTAGAGAAACATTACAAATCCTCGGAATGCGTACCTAAAATATTGGCAGGGGATTCCGATTCATGGCTCAGGTCCATGACTAAGATTCATGGCTTAGGTTCATGGCTTAGGTTCATGGCTTAGTTTCATGGCTTAGGTTCATGGCTTAGGTTCATGGCTTAGGTTCATGGATTAGGTTTATGGCTAATGTTCATGACTAAGGAATCATCGGTAAGGTTCATGGCCAAGGTTGAATGGCTAAAGTTCAAGGCTAAGGTTCAAGGCTAAGGTTCATGGTCCTTCGTCGTGTTTGGAAATAACCACCAATATCAGCTTTCCCCGTGTCACTGCTAGACCAGCCCAGATTATTATATTCTCAAGCTTAGGTAACGTCACCCATATTATCCCAAGGAACTCCAGGGAAAGATTCTCTGGGTGGTCAGGTGTCCTTCACGTCACTGTGATGTTGCCCTTGCTCTCTCAGGCTACTTCTGGCCCTCCATTGCAGTGAAAGGTGGCACTAACGCCTGGTCAGCCATGACACTGCACCCATCAGAAGCTACAAACGAGCCATCAAAACAATAGCCTCCGTCAGACTCTCACAAGGCTGCCGAAGAGTGTCTCACGTTTTTTACAATTCCTTTTTCTTCTCCTCTTCCTCTTCCTCTTTTTCCTCCTCATCTGCCTGCTGCTTCTTCTACTGGCCCTGCTCTTCTTCTTCCTATTGTTATTCCTCTCTTCTGGTGTTGATATACAGTACACACACACACACACACACACACACACACACACACACACACACACACACACACACACACACACACACACACACACACACACATACACACGCACAGTAGGACAGGATGGTTAGGGGAGAATTGATAACGACATATAAAATGCGAGGAATGACAAGGTGGACAAAGAATGTTTCAGAGATGAGACACAGAAACAAGGTGTCACAACTGCAAGTTGAAGACTCAAATGAATCAAAGGATGTTAGGAAGTATTTCTTCAGTCATAGAGTTGTCAGGAAGTGGAATAGTCTTGAAAGTGACGTAGTGGAGGCGGGAACCATACATAGTTTTAAGACGAGGTTTGATGAAGCTCATGGAGCAGAGAGAGAGAGGACCTAGTAGCGACCAGTGAAAGGGCTGGGCCAGGAGCTATGACTCGACCCCTGCAACCACAATTAGATGAGCACAACTAGGTGAGTACAGACAGACAGGCACACACACACACACACACACACACACACACACACACACACACACACACACACACACACACACACACACACACACACACACACACACACACATAATATATATTCTTTCTTCTTTCAACAAACTGGCCATATCCCACCGAGGCAGAGTGGCCCAAAAAGAAAAACAAAAGTTTCTCTTAATTTCAGTAACGTATACAGGAGAAAGGGTTACTAGCCCCTTGCTCCAGGCATTTTAGTCGCCTCTTACGACACGCATGGCTTACGGAGGAAGAATTCTGCTCCACTTCCCATGGATATGGATATATATATATATATACATATATATATATATATATATATATATATATATATATATATATATATATATATATATATATATATATATATATATATATATATATATATATATATATATATATATATATATATATATATGTCGTGCCGAATATGTAAAACTGGTCAATTAGCAAGAACTCATTTAAAATTAAGTCCTTTCTAAAAGTTTCTCTTATACGTTTAAAGATATATTTTTTTCATTAATGTTAATGTAAAAATTTATAGTTTTGCACCAAAAGAATCTTAGAAAACTTACCTAACCTTATTATAACAAGAACAATTTATTTTAGCCTAATCCTACTCAATATATTTTAAATACGTTTACAGTAATTTAATACTAAACAAACACAATGAAATATATTTTTTTTCGTTAGGTTTACAATGATTTTTGCGAAATTATTGCATACACAAATTTCCGCTTGTCCTATATGGCAAGATGAGCGTTGCTATTTAAGCCAAAATCGCAAATTCTGCCAATTCGGCACGACACACACACACATATATATATATATATATATATATATATATATATATATATATATATATATATATATATATATATACACACACACACACACACACACATATATATATATATATATATATATATATATATATATATATATATATATATATATATATATATATATATATATATATATATATATATATATATATATATATATATATATATATATATATATATATATATATATATATATATATATATTTATTTATTTATTTATTTAATTTGAACATGATACAGAGAAGTACAAGGAATACAATTTTTAAAGTGCAACATGCCAAAGCCCCTGGTATGCAGAGCATTATGGGCAGACTTAAAATTAATTAGCAATGATATATTCAGTGGTACAAAAATTATTGTAAACCAGATAACGAACCATACCCCGGCCGGGATTGAACCTGCGGTCAGAGTCTCAAAACTCCAGCCCGTCGCGTTAGCCACTAGACCAGCTAGCCACAATAAGATTCATCCAACTAGGTATATTTCTACACCATAGGAAGGTTAGCACAGGCACCACTGTGACCACAAATGCAAGTTTTTACAGACGAATCTCCAGCTAGCGTGGCCGTGACGAACTCTAGCTCAAGTCCCTTCACTGCCGTCAACATGACTCACGAAATCGTAATGACACGATTGCAAACAAACCATACCCCGGACGGGCTGGAGTTTTAAGACTCTCTGACCGCGGGTTCAATCCCGGCCGGGGTATGGTTTGTTTGCAATCGTGTCATTACGATTTCGTGAGTCATGTTGACGGCAGTGAAGGGACTTGAGCTAGAGTTCGTCACGGCCACGCTAGCTGGAGATTCGTTTGTAAAAACTTGCATTTGTGGTCACAATGGTGCCTGTGCTAACCTTCCTATGGTGTAGAAATATACCTAGTTGGACGAATCTTATTGTGGCTAGCTGGTCTAGTGGCTAACGCGACGGTCTGGAGTTTTGAGTCTCTCTGACCGCGGGTTCAATCCCGGCCGGGGTATGGTTTGTTTGCAATCGTGTCATTACGATTTCGTGAGTCAACCAGATAACGATTTAGTACAAATGAGTATTACAAAGACAGGTCATATGGTCATTTACTGTGTTGCTGTGTAATCAGTAGAATGGAGTATTCTGTTAGGTAATGAAGCTAAATAGTAACAAAGTTTGATTGGGTCACAGGTTGACATTTATGAGATACAATAATGAGATACATATATGAGATACAATTTATGAGATACAATTATTCAGTATTTATTTAGTTGTGGGTGAATAAGTGATTTTTGAGAAGAGACTTGAATTTATATTCACAGGTAATGAATTCCAGATTTTAGGGCCTTTTATGTGCATTGAGTTTTTGCATAGCGTGAGATGGACACGAGGAACATCCAAGAGTGATCTGTGTCTTGTGTTATGGTCATGTGTTCTGTTGAGGTTGGTAAGGAGATGTTTGAGGGGAGGGTTTATATCAGAGTTAAGTGTTCTATGTATGTAGTAGGTGCAGTAATAAGTATGGATGTTTTGTATTGTGAGTAGGTTTAGAGTTTTGAATATTGGTGGAGTGTGCTGCCTGTAGTAGGAATTTGTTATCATTCTGACTGCAGCCTTTTGTTGGGCGATTAGTGGTCTGAGATGGTTTATTGTTGTTGAGCCCCATGCACAAATTCCATAGGTGAGCTAGGGGTAAATAAGTGAGTGATATAGGGCCAGGAGGGCTGACTGTGGAACATAGTACCGTATCTTCGATAGTATGCCTACGGTCTTGGAATTTTTTTTGGAAATTTGTTGTATATATATGTGTTTGAAATTTGAGTCTATATATATATATATATATATATATATATATATATATATATATATATATATATATATATATATATATATATATATATATATATATATATATATATATATATGTATGTATGCATCCATGAAAACCATTGATTTTAAAGCAAAGAACAATGCTGCTACAAGGTAAGACTCGAACCTGAGGCAACAGGCAGCCTCTCAGGAAGGCAACGAAACTCTCGATGCTCTAAACCACTACACCACCAATAGCCAATATCGTTACGTGTCTAGAGAAAACACTAGACATGCTTTCGCTAGCGCCGGAGAGTAGTAAACTCAGAGATTAATTTTATTCTCCTTCGTTTTAGATACCAGCCAGAGTTCACTGGCTTCCTGGGAGGCTGCCTAGTGTCTCGGCAAGTCGCAGTATTGTTATTTCCTTAATGACCACTTGTTTCCGTAGAAGCAGAAACATTCACTTCATTTACAAATCCATCTATTAATGTCAAACAACGTGATGGCATCACACATCATTTTCTAAGGTCAACTTTACTTTCCCTGTGAAATAAACCCGACCCTTCTCTCTCCTTCATAATCTAACCTGAGTTGCACTCTCCCCATAAAACCCTTTGCTACTCCTAGAGGAATTCCACTTATTACATTAAATACATAGAAGAGACTGACTGTTTATTTCGACCCCCAACTGACTCCCTTCTCAGGAAATCCTTTTATGGTCTGTACCTTTTTGTGGCCCATTAATGGATGTCATGGTTGGATCTGGACTTGACGGAACTTAATCCATTACACGTTTCATCTTACGCTGGCACAGCTGCACACCTGGTCCCATGTATCTGGTTGTCGGCTGGAGTCGAGCAAGAGTCCCTCTTATTCTCCTGCCTGACGCGCAACATCTCAGCACCGGAGTATAGTGTGTAAAGGTAGTATAGAGGCAGTGTTAAGGTGGTGTATAGGTGCTATTGGGGCGATGTGATGTAGAGTTCATATATGGTTGTTTTTCAGGGATTTTGTAGACAGGGCTGAAGATACTATGTAATCCTTATAATCTAATCAATGTATCACCAAACAAGATAAAAAATTCACTGCACTGATTTAAATTGTAAGACGAATGTGAGGAGTAAAAAAAAAGAATGTAGTTTATCACTTTGGCGTAATAACGCCAAGATTTATGGCAGTGCCATCAACAACACTCAACCATAATAGCCGTTCTTGTGGCGCAGCGAACACAACAACCGCATCTGCATCTCTTTACACCTGCCACAGCACAACAGGTAATGTTATTGCTTGAATTCATATATATATATATATATATATATATATATATATATATATATATATATATATATATATATATATATATATATATATATATATATATATATATATATATATATATATATATATATATTTATATATATATTTCTTTCTTTCAACACACCGACCGTATCCCACCGAGGCAGGGTGGCCCAAAAGGAAAAACGAAAGTTTCTCCTTTTACATTTAGTAATATATACAGGAGAAGAGGTTACTAGCCCCTTGCTCCCGGCATTTTAGTCGCCTCTTACAACACGCATGGTTTACGGAGGAAGAATTCTGTTCCACTTCCCCATGGAGGTAAGAGGAAATAAACAAGAACAAGAACTAGTAAGAAAAATGGAAGAAAACCCAGAGGGGTGTGTATATACATACATATATATATATATATATATATATATATATATATATATATATATATATATATATATATATATATATATATATTCATATATATATATATATATATATATATATATATATATATATATATATATATATATATATATATATATATTTATTTATTAACTCACTGGCCGATTCCCACCAAGGCAGGGTGGCCCGAAAAAGAAAAACTTTCACCATCATTCACTCCATCACTGTCTTGCCAGAAGGGTGCTTTACACTACAGTTTTTAAACTGCAACATTAACACCCCTCCTTCAGAGTGCAGGCACTGTACTTCCCATCTCCAGGACTCTAGTCCGGCCTGCCGGTTTCCCAGAATCCCTTCATAAATGTTACTTTGCTCACACTCCAACAGCACGTCAAGTATTAAAAACCATTTGTCTCCATTCACTCCTATCAAACACGCTCATGCATGCCTGCTGGAAGTCTAAGCCCCTCGCACACAAAACCTCCTTTACCCCCTCCCTCCAACCTTTCCTAGGCCGACCCCTACCCCGCCTTCCTTCCACTACAGACTGATACACTCTTGAAGTCATTCTGTTTCGCTCCATTCTCTCTACATGTCCGAACCACCTCAACAACCCTTCCTCAGCCCTCTGGACAACAGTTTTGGTAATCCCGCACCTCCTCCTAACTTCCAAACTACGAATTCTCTGCATTATATTCACACCACACATTGCCCTCAGACATGACATCTCCACTGCCTCCAGCCTTCTCCTCGCTGCAACATTCATCACCCACGCTTCACACCCATATAAGAGCGTTGGTAAAACTATACTCTCATACATTCCCCTCTTTGCCTCCAAGGACAAAGTTCTTTGTCTCCACAGACTCCTAAGTGCACCACTCACTCTTTTTCCCTCATCAATTCTATGATTCACCTCATCTTTCATAGACTCATCCGCTGACACGTCCACTCCCAAATAATCTGAATACGTTCACCTCCTCCATACTCTCTCCCTCCAATCTGATATCCAATCTTTCATCACCTAATCTTTTTGTTATCCTCATAACCTTACTCTTTCCTGTATTCACCTTTAATTTTCTTCTTTTGCACACCCTACCAAATTCATCCACCAATCTCTGCAACTTCTCTTCAGAATCTCCCAAGAGCACAGTGTCATCAGCAAAGAGCAGCTGTGACAACTCCCACTTTGTGTGTGATTCTTTATCTTTTAACTCCACGCCTCTTGCCAAGACCCTCGCATTTACTTCTCTTACAACCCCATCTATAAATATATTAAACAACCACGGTGACATCACACATCCTTGTCTAAGGCCTACTTTTACTGGGAAAAAAATTCCCTCTTTCCTACATACTCTAACTTGAGCCTCACTATCCTCGTAAAAACTCTTCACTGCTTTCAGTAACCTACCTCCTACACCATACACTTGCAACATCTGCCACATTGATCCCCTATCCACCCTGTCATACGCCTTTTCCAAATCCATAAATGCCACAAAGACCTCTTTAGCCTTATCTAAATACTGTTCACTTATATGTTTCACTGTAAACACCTGGTCCACACACCCGCTACCTTTCCTAAAGCCTCCTTGTTCATCTGCTATCCTATTCTCCGTCTTACTCTTAATTCTTTCAATTATAACTCTACCATACACTTTACAGGTATTCTCAACAGACTTATCCCCCTATAATTTTTGCACTCTCTTTTATCCCCTTTGCCTTTATACAAAGGAACTATGCATGCTCTCTGCCAATCCCTAGGTACCTTACCCTCTTCCATACATTTATTAAATAATTGCACCAACCACTCCAAAACTATATCCCCACCTGCTTTTAACGTTTCTATCTTTATCCCATCAATCCCGGCTGCCTTACCCCCTTTCATTTTACCTACTGCCTCACGAACTTCCCCCACACTCACAACTGGCTCTTCCTCACTCCTACAAGATGTTATTCCTCCTTGCCCTATACACGAAATCACAGCTTCCCTATCTTCATCAACATTTAACAATTCCTCAAAATATTCCCTCCATCTTCCCAATACCTCTAACTCTCCATTTAATAACTCTCCTCTCCTATTTTTAACTGACAAATCCATTTGTTCTCTAGGCTTTCTTAACTTGTTAATCTCACTCCAAAACTTTTTCTTATTTCCAACAAAATTTGTTGATAACATCTCACCCACTCTCTCATTTGCTCTCTTTTTACATTGCTTCACCACTCTCTTAACCTCTCTCTTTTCTCCATATACTCTTCCCTCCTTGCATCACTTCTACTTTGTAAAAACTTCTCATATGCTAACTTTTTCTCCCTTACTACTCTCTTTACATCATCATTCCACCAATCGCTCCTCTTCCCTCCTGCACCCACTTTCCTGTAACCACAAACTTCTGCTGAACACTCTAACACTACATTTTTAAACCTACCCCATACCTCTTCGACCCCATTGCCTATGCTCTCATTAGCCCATCTATCCTCCAATAGCTGTTTATATCTTACAGTAACTGCCTCCTCTTTTAGTTTATAAACCTTCACCTCTCTCTTCCTTGATGCTTTTATTCTCCTTGTATCCCATCTACCTCTTACTCTCAGTGTAGCTACAACTAGAAAGTGATCTGATATATCTGTGGCCCCTCTATAAACATGTACATCCTGAAGTCTACTCAACAGTCTTTTATCTACCAATACATAATCCAACAAACTACTGTCATTTCGCCCTACATCATATCTTGTATACTTATTTATCCTCTTTTTCTTAAAATATGTATTACCTATAGCTAAACCCCTTTCTATACAAAGTTCAATCAAAGGGCTCCCATTATCATTTACACCTGGCACCCCAAACTTACCTACCACATATATATGTATATATATATATATATATATATATATATATATATATATATATATATATATATATATATATATATATATATATATATATATATGTCGTGCCGAATACACAGAACTTGCGATCTTGGCTTAAATAGCAACGTTCATCTTGCCATATAGGACAAGTGAAAATTTGTGTATGCAATAATTTCGCCAAAATCATTCTGAACCTAACGAACAAAATATATTTCACTGTGTTTGTTTAGTATTAAATTATTGTAAACAAATCTAAAATATATTTAGTTGGGTTAGGCCAAAATAAATTGTTCTTGCTATAATAAGGTTAGGTAAGTTTTCTAAGTTCCTTTTGGTGCAAAATTATAAATGTGTACATCAACATTAATGAAAAAATATATCTTTAAACGTATAAGAGAAAATTTTAGAAAGGACTTAATTTTAAATGAGTTCTTGCTAATTGACCAGTTTTACATATTCGGCACGACATATATATATATATATATATATATATATATATATATATATATATATATATATATATATATATATATATATATATATATGCAATAAGATCACAGTAAACAGGTGATTTCAAAATATGCAAAACAACCACTCTGAAAGAATAGAGAAATTCCAAGCGCTTTCGTGACTACTCACATTATAGTTCCTTGATAATGTGAGTAGTCACGAAAGCGCTTGGAATTTCTCTATTCTTTCAGAGTGGTTGTTTTGCATATATATATATATACATACATATATATATATATATATATATATATATATATATATATATATATATATATATATATATATATATATATATATATATATATATATATATATATGGTGAAGCAATGTAAAAAGAGAGCAAATGAGAGAGTGGGTTAGATGTTACCAACAAATTTTGTTGAAAATAAGAAAAAGTTTTGGAGTGAGATTAACAAGTTAAGAAAGCCTAGAGAACAAATGGATTTGTCAGTTAAAATTAGGAGATGAGAGTTATTAAATGGAGAGTTAGAGGTTTTGGGAAGATGGAGGGAATATTTTGAGGAATTGTTAAATGTTGATGAAGGTAGGGAAGCTGTGATTTCGTGTATAGGGCAAGGAGGAACAACATCTTGTAGGAGTGAGGAAGAGCCAGTTGTGAGTGTGGGGGAAGTTCGTGAGGCAGTAGGTAAAATGAAAGGGGGTAAGGCAGCCGGGATTGATGGGATAAAGATAGAAATGTTAAAAGCAGGTGGGGATATAGTTTTGGAGTGGTTGGTGCAATTATTTAATAAATGTATGGAAGAGGGTAAGGTACCTAGGGATTGGCAGAGAGCATGCATAGTTCCTTTGTATAAAGGCAAAGGGGACAAAAGAGAGTGCAAAAATTATAGGGGGATAAGTCTGTTGAGTATACCTGGTAAAGTGTATGGTAGAGTTATTATTGAAAGAATTAAGAGTAAGACGGAGAATAGGACAGCAGATGAACAAGGAGGCTTTAGGAAAGGTAGGGGTGTGTGGACCAGGTGTTTACAGTGAAACATATAAGTGAACAGTATTTAGATAAGGCTAAAGAGGTCTTTGTGGCATTTATGGATTTGGAAAAGGAGTATGACAGGGTGGATAGGGGGGCAATGTGGCAGATGTTGCAGGTGTATGGTGTAGGAGGTAGGTTACTGAAAGCAGTGAAGAGTTTTTACGAGGATAGTGAGGCTCAAGTTAGAGTATGAAGGAAAGAGGGAAATTATTTCCCAGTAAAAGTAGGCCTTAGACAAGGATGTGTGATGTCAATGTGGTTGTTTAAAATATTTATAGATGGGGTTGTAAGAGAAGTAAATGCGAGGGTCTTGGCAAGAGGCGTGGAGTTAAAAGATAAAGAATTACACATAAAGTTGGAATTGTCACAGTTGCTCTTTGCTGATGACACTGTGCTCTTGGGAAATTCTGAAGAAAAGTTGCAGAGATTGGTAGATGAATTTGGTAGGGTGTGCAAAGGAAGAAAATTAAAAGCGAATACAGGAAAGAGTAAGGTTATGAGGATAACAAAAAGATTAGGTGATGAAAGATTGGATATCAGATTGGAGGGAGAGAGTATGGAGGAGGTGAATGTATTCAGATATTTGGGAGTGGACGTGTCAACTCATGGATCTATGAAAGATGAGGTGAATCATAGAATTGATGAGGGGAAAAGGGTGAGTGGTGCACTTAGGAGTCTGTGGAGACAAAGAACTTTGTCCTTGGAGGCAAAGAGGGGAATGTGTGAGAGTATAGTATTACCAACGCTCTTATATGGGTGTGAAGCATGGGTGATGAATGTTGCAGCGAGGAGAAGGCTGGAGGCAGTGGAGATGTCATGTCTGAGGGCAATGTGTGGTGTGAATATAATGCAGAGAATTCGTAGTTTGGAAGTTAGAAGGAGGTGCGGGATTACCAAAACTGTTGTCCAGAGGGCTGAGGAAGGGTTGTTGAGGTGGTTCGGACATGTAGAGAGAATGGACCGAAACAGAGTGACTTCAAGTGTGTATCAGTCTGTAGTGGAAGGAAGGCGGGGTAGGGGTCGGCTTAGGAAAGATTGGAGGGAGGGGGTAAAGGAGGTTTTGTGTGCGAGGGGCTTGGACTTCCAGGAGGCATGCGTGAGTGTGTTTGATAGGAGTGAATGGAGACAAATGGTTTTTAATACTTGACGTGCTGTTGGAGTGTGAGCAAAGTAACATTTATGAAGGGGTTCAGGGAAACCGAGAGGCCGGACTTGAGTCCTGGAGATGGGAAGTACAGTGCCTGCACTCTGAAGGAGGGGTGTTAATGTTGCAGTTTAAAAACTGTAGTGTAAAGCACCCTTCTGGCAAGACAGTGATGGAGTGAATGATGGTGAAAGTTTTTCTTTTTCGGGCCACCCTGCCTTGGTGGGAATCGGCCAGTGAGTTAATAAATATATATATATATATATATATATATATATATATATATATATATATATATATATATATATATATATATATATATATATATATATGAATATATATATATATATATATATATATATATATATATATATATATATATATATTATATATATATATATATATATATATATATATATATATATATATATATATATATATATATTATATATATATCAATGAAATCACGAAACAAGTGATTTTTGAATCATTAACAGAACTTCGACTTGGTCAGGACTCGATCCTGCGTTTCCGTTGGACCACCATCCTTAAACACCAGGTTCCCAGCTATACCGAGCGTGTTATCCTAATGCAAGGACATTCGTGATTATGGAGCCTCAGAGACTAATTTCAAAATTATTTGTTTCGTGATTTCATTGATATATAGATTGCTCGTGATGGTTGGTACACCAAACAGGATGGGGTTGAAATTAGTCTCTGAGGCTCCATGACTACAAATGTCCTTGCATCAGGATAATACGCTCAATACTGCTTGGCGCTTCGTGTTTAAGGATGGTGGTCCAATGGAGAGGGTGATGC
>NC_091351.1:13994475-14104475 GCF_038502225.1 Cherax quadricarinatus
TTAGATTTCAATCATCTTATTCAGTGGACTTGAAGGAACTGCTCTACCAAGGTAAAAATATTTTTGTATGCGAACTTTGAGAGTTTCTTGAAAAATACTCAGATGTAATTTATTTACGCTTTTCAGTAGTGGTTCGTCTGCGAGTCTGCAACACCTGTCATGTGAAGTGTTAGAACACCTGTTATATGGAAACGTGAGAAAACCTGTTATGTGGAGGCAGATGAGAACACTTCATTCCCACGGTCATTCTTCTTCACAGTTTC
This sequence comes from Cherax quadricarinatus, assembly GCF_038502225.1. Lineage (NCBI taxonomy): Eukaryota > Metazoa > Arthropoda > Malacostraca > Decapoda > Parastacidae > Cherax > Cherax quadricarinatus. The sequence continues at coordinate 13,994,739 of NC_091351.1, forward strand.
CCCAGTGCTACAAAAGTGCTTCCTGACCTCTTGATACTGCGTCTGTGGCACCTTGTGGTAAATAGGCTTTGTCTAAATTTTCTATTCCTCAGTGTAATTTTTATATTCTATGTTCTACCTGAGTGGTGCTAAATTTGTCTGTACAGTTCTTATTCAGGAGTTTAGTTTATCAGTTACGGTACAGTCATCGTGGCAAATATCTATTTTCTCTAATTTCTTTAAATAATTTTTGTTTTTGGCTCTACGACGGTGCTTCATACATGAATATTGCTCATTAGTAACGTCTGTAGTAAGGTTTGAAAGGATACCCATCAGTGCCATCATGGCAAGAGCAGTGAAACGTGCTCTGACGTCTGTCATATTGTGTCTTGGTGTGATCTTGCTGTCAGCATCTTCAATGTGGATAAAAGATCGCCTTCCGAGGCTGGCATCACACACAAGTGCCAACAACAACAAATGTATCAAGAGTAATTACCCAAACCCTCATTAGCTCGCAATGTCATGATAATTCTCACCTAGCTAACCTTTGGTCCTGAGCCAACCTTGCATTCTTGTGGCATCACCAGTGGCACCATCTCTGATATCACCATCTCTTGTGGCAGTAGCATCATCTGCCGTGACATCATCAGCGTAGAGAAACATCCCTAGTTTCGTAATTCCTGGCTGGAACCTATAAACAATATTGACTCTCTGTGCCAATATCAATTTCACTTTCCAAGACAATAAATAATGCTGAGCCAACTGCAAGACATTCTGCGAGCTTTCCTTTACTTCTTCCAGCACTACTCCCATTACGTTCTTCTTGTTTTTGGGTACATTTTCTTCCAAGATACGTTTTTTTGCAAGATTGTTTTAGAGTCCGTTTCCTTCCAGGATACATTTCCTAGCAAGATGTGTACCTTTTAAGTTGTGTTCTTTGAAGATAATATTCTTCCTCTATGCTTTCCTTAGAAGATGAGTCTCGTGTTGTCCAACTATCATCCGGAAGCAACATCATACCACTCACCCTGACATCTTCAAAATGTGCCTCATCTCACTGAAACAACCAATAATCTGTCACGTCTTCTCTCAGCACATCTGCTTGTTGATGTACTGCAGCTTCGTAGTCTGATGAACGTAGGTGCTTCACACTCTGTCTCTTGTCATCTGTTTAGTACTGGCATATTTTCTTGGGATTTTTTGTACAATTAATACTCACACACACACACACACACACACACACACACACACACACACACACACACACACACACACACACACACACACACACACACACACACACACATACACACATACACACACACACAGACGAGAGAGAGGGGTGGGTTGATTGCATCTTCTTGGACTGCAGGAAGACCTTCGACACAGTTCCTCACAAGAGATTAGTGCAGAAACTAGAGGATCAGGCGCGTATAACAGGAAGGGCACTGCAGTGGATCAGAGAATACCTGACAGGGAGGCAATAATTAGTCATGGTACGTGATGAGGTATCACAGTGGGCATCTGTGACGAGTGGGGTCCCACAGGGGTCGGTCCTAGGACAAGTGCTATTTTTGGTATATGTGAATGACATGATGGAAGGGATAGACTCAGAGGTGTCCCTGTTCGCAGATGATGTGAAGTTAACGAGGAGAATTAAATCAGATGAGGATCAGGCAGGACTTCAAAGAGACCTGGACAGGATAGACACGTGGTCCAGCAACTGGCTTCTCGAATTCAACCCCGCCAAATGCAGTCACGAAGATCGGAGAAGGGCAAAGAAGACCGCAGACGGAGTAAAGGCTAGGTGGTCAACGACTGCAAACCTCGCTCGAGGAGAAAGATCTTGGCGTGAGTATAACACCGAACACGTCTCCGGAACCACAGATCAACCAGATAACTGCTGCAGCATATGGGCGCCTGGCAAACCTGAGATTAGCATTCTGATACCTAAGTAAGGAATCTTTCAAGACACTGTACACCGCGTACGTCAGGCCCATTGGAGTATGCAGCACCATTTTGGAACCCGCACCGGGTCACGCACATTAAGAAATTAGAGCAAGTGCAAAGGTTTGCGACAAGGTTAGTTCCAGAGCTAAGGGGAATCTCCTATGAAGAAAGGTTGAGGGAAATCGGCCTGACGACACTGGAGGACAGGAGGGATAGGAGAGACATGTTAACGACATACAAAATACTGTGTGGAATAGACATGGTGAACAGAGACAATATGTTCCAGTGAGGGGACACAGAAACAAGGGGTCACTCTTGGAGGTTGAAGACTCAGATGAGCCACAGGGATGTTAGGAAGCATTTCTTCAGTCATAGAGTGGTCATGAAGTGGAACAGTCTGGGGAGCGATGTAGTGGAGGCAGGAACCGTACATAGCTTTAAGACGAGGTATGATAAAGCGCATGGAGCAGGGAGAGAGAGGACCTAGTAGCAATCAGTGAAGAGGCGGGGCCAGGAGCTATGACTCGACCCCTGCAACCACAAATAGGTGAGTACAAATAGGTGAGTACACACACACACAGATAGACAGACAGAGACAGGATGTTCCAGAGATGGGACACAGAAACAAGGGGTCACAATTGGAAGCTGAAGACTCAGACGAGTCAAAGGGATGTTAGGAAGCATTTTTTTTTTCAGCCAGAGTTGTTAGGAAGTGGAATAGTCTGGCAAGCGATGTAGTGGAGGCAGGAACCTTACATAGATTTAAGATGAGGTATGATAAAGCTCATGGAGCAGGGAGAGGGAGGAACCATTAGCGGTCAGTGAAGAGGCGGGGCCAGGAGCTGAGTCTCGAACTCTGCAACCACAATTAGGTGAGGTGAGTATACACACACACACACACACACACACACACACACACACACACACACACACACACACACACACACACACACACACACACACACACACACTACAGTCTTGGCTTCCTAGACTCCTAAAGGCTTGCTACTTGTGCTTCCCCTTTAATAGTTCCTGTGATCTCCTTCACCTCCTCCTCCTCCTCCTACTACTACTTCTCCTCATCATCATCCTCCTCTTCCTTTACCTCACATCAGCAGGGAAAAGTAACCAGAATTTCGTTAACCCAAATCCCCTCACTGACTAATCCACTCACCTCAGTTCCCCTCAAAATCTTAACTTCCTTAGGCCATCATCCCCTCAGATATCATTCTATGATATCAGTTTACCTCGTACCTTTCCCATGACTTCACTATCTGACATTACATCTCCTCCCCACTGCCGTAGACTCCAGAACATATATACCTGCAAAAAATAGGGAACCTATTTTCCTACAATGTACTTATGATAAAGAATAGGTCAGCCTCACACTGTAAATGTTCCCTTTCTTTAATCTTTTACATTTTTTTTAGTACACCGACTTTCCTTCGGACATTTCATATTTTGCAATGCATTTCTTTATCTTATTTCTTGAAATTTTCCTGTTACATTTTTGTAAGTTGCTTGCTCTTTGTCTCTCTCTCTCTCTCTCATCCCTACTTCCTTCCATCCAAAATTCTCTCATTACCTCTCTTCTTTTCACTACACTTTCCCTCTGCAGATCTCTTACCCACTTAGCCACCATCCACCCTCCCTCCAAATCTATCTTTCGTCCTAGAGTTCCTCCTCCTTCCCACCTCCATCCACTTTCCTCCCTCTCCCTCATTCTTCCTTCCTCCTCCCTCCCAACTTCTCCTTCCTTCTCATGGTAATGGATTTTGATTTCGTATTCCTTCTGCAATTCAGTAATAACAAACTGATCTTTCGTAGTGACATTGTTACTTGAAATTTGTTAATATGTACACACACACACACACACACACACACACACACACACACACACACACACACACACACACACACACACACACACATACACACATACAAACGTACACACACGAATGAAGCCAAACTACAAGAGGGGGGACTACACAGGCATGAAAAATTTCCTGCACGGGGTTCAGTGGGACAGAGAACTGACAGGAAAATCTGTGAACGAGATGATGGAATATGTGACAACAATATGCAAGGAAGCTGAGGAGGTTTGTACCCAGGGGTAACAGAAATAACGAAAATGCCAGGATGAGCCCATAGTTCACCCAAAGGTGTAGAGAGGCCAAAACCAAGTGTGCTAGAGAATGGAAGAAGAATAGAAGGCAAAGGACCCAGGAGAATAAGGAAAGAAGTCATAGAGCCAGAAATGAATATTCACAAGCAAGTAGGCGGCCCAACGGCAATACGAAAATGACATAGTAGCGAAAGTTAAATCTGACCCGAAGCTGTTGTACAGCCATATCAGGAGGAAAATGACAGTCAATGACCAGGTAATCAGGCTGAGGAAGGAGGGGAGATCAAAAGAAACGACCATGAAGTATGTGAGGAGCTCAACACGAATTTCAATGAAGTGTTCATAGAGGAGACGGAGGGGTCTCCAGAAAGACAGAGACGTGGGGTATACCATCAAATGTTGGACACAATACGTACAACCGAGAAAGAAGTGAAGGGGCTGCTAAGCAAGCTAGATACCTCAAAGGTGATGGGGCCTGATAACATCTCTCCATGGGTACTGAGAGTGGGAGCAGAGGCGCTATGCGTGCCACTAACAACAATCTTCAACACATCTATCGAAACAGGACGACTACCTGAGGTATGGAAGACAAAAGACGCAGTCCCAATTTTTAAAAAAGGAGAGAGACACGAAGCATTAAACTATAGACAAGTGTAACTGACATGTATAGCATGCAAAGTCACGAAGAAGATTATCAGAAGAGGAGTGGTGGAGCATCTAGAAAGGAATAAGCTTATCAATGACAACCAGCATGGTTTCAGGGATGGGAAATCCTGTGTAATAAACCTACTGGATATCTATGACAGTGTGACAGCATTAAGACAAGAGAGGAGTAGGTAGATTGCATTTTCTTGGACTGTAGGAAGGCGTTTGACACAGTTCCACACAGGAGGGTAGTGCAAAAGCTGGAGGACCAGGCAGAGACAACAGGGAAGGCACTGCAATGGACCAGGGAATACCTGTCAGGAAAATAACTGAGTCTGACAAGCGAAGTTCCACGGGGGTCAGTCCTATGACCGGTGCTGTTTCTTGTATTTGTGAACTACGTGACGAAAGGAATAGACTCAGAAGTGTCCTTGATGACGTGAAGTTAATGAAAAGAATTCAGTCGAATGAAGACCAGGTAGAACTACAAGGGGATCTGGACAGGCTGGAGGCCTGGTCCAGCAGCTGGCTCCTGGAGTTCAACCACACTAAGTGCAAAGTCATGAAGATTGGGGAAGGGCAAAGAACACCGCAGGCGAAGTATAGTCTACGGGGCCAGAGACTACAAACCTTACTCAAGGAAAAGGATCTTGGGGTGAGTATAACACCAGGCACATCTCCTGAAGCGCACATCAACCAAATAACTGCTGCATCATACGGGCGCCTAGCAAACCTAAGAATAACATTCCGACATCTCTATAAGGAATCATTCAGGACCCTGTACACTGTGTACGTTAGGTTTATATTGGAGTATGCAGCACCAGTTTGGAACCCAAACCTAGCCAAACACGTAAGTAAACTACAGAAAGTGCAAAGGTTTGCAACAAGACTAGTCCCGGACCTAAGGGGCATATGATAACGACATATAAAATACTGAGAGGAATCGACAAAGTGGACAGAGACAGGATGTTCCAGAGACTGCACACAGCAACAAGGGGTCAAAGTTGGAAGTTGGAGTATCAGATGAATCACAGGGATGTCAGGAAGTATTTCTTCAGTTACAGAGTTTTCAGGAAGTGGAATAGTCTGGGAAGTGATGTAGTGGAGGCAGAATCCATACATAGCCTTAAGAAGAGGCCAGTGAAGAGGCGGGGCCAGGAGCTGTGACTCTACCCCTGCAACCACAACTAGGTGAGTAAGCATATATATATATATATATATATATATATATATATATATATATATATATATATATATATATATATATATATATATATAAATGCAATAGAATCACAGTGAACAGGCGATATCACAATATGTAAAACAACCACTGTGAGAAAATAGGAAAATTCCAAGCGCTTTCGTGACTTCTCACATTATCAAGGAGGTATTATCATAGTTCCATGATAATGTGAGAAGTCATAAAAGAGCTTGGAATTTCGCTATTTTTTTACAGTGCTTGTTTTGCATACATACATATATATATATATATATATATATATATATATATATATATATATATATATATATATATATATATATATATATATATATATATATATATATATATATATATATATATATATATATATATATATATATATATATATATATATATATATATATATATATATATATAGCCACTAACCGGGGATCGAACCCACGACATTTAAGCACGCTTTCTGAGAAGCCCTCTAATATTGAAAGACACCTTATTCTACTCGGCCTCAACGCTTTAAACATCTTGTGCCAAATACCGTCGAAAGAAAATCTTTGCCGCTGAAAAGTCAAATATCTGTTTTGAAGTTTTTATTTTTACTATACGTATTAATAAATATTTGATAATTTGTGGTAACAACCTCGCGGACTTTCCAAAATTCAATGCAGTTCCTGAGAGATAACTACGGAGTCAATTGCAAGAGTAATTTACAAAGTAATGCAGCACATAAATAGTATCTTCAACCCTCGTCTCGTGTCTTGTGCGAATACCAAAAGGAAAATTTATGCTGAAATCGTACATAGTGTGGCTGGCTGGTGGGTGCTGAGGCAGACTTACAGTGTGGCTGGCTGGTGGGTGCTGAGGCAGACTTACAGTGTGGCTGGCTGGTGGGTGCTGAGGCAGACTTACAGTGTGGCGGGCAGGTGGGTGCTGAGGCAGACTTACAGTGTGGCTGGCAGGTGGGTGCTGAGGCAGACTTACAGTGTGGCTGGCTGGTGGGTGCTGAGGCAGACTTACAGTGTGGATGGCTGGTGGGTGAGGCAGACTTACAGAGGCAGACTTACAGTGTGGCTGGCTGGTGGGTGCTGAGGCAGACTTACAGTGTGGCGGGCAGGTGGGTGCTGAGGCAGACTTACAGTGTGGCTGGCAGGTGGGTGCTGAGGCAGACTTACAGTGTGGCTGGCTGGTGGGTGCTGAGGCAGACTTACAGTGTGGCTGGCTGGTGGGTGCTGAGGCAGACTTACAGTGTGGCTGGCAGGTGGGTGCTGAGGCAGACTTACAGTGTGGCTGGCTGGTGGGTGCTGAGGCAGACTTACAGTGTGGCTGGCAGGTGGGTGCTGAGGCAGACTTACAGTGTGGCTGGCTGGTGGGTGCTGAGGCAGACTTACAGTGTGGCTGGCTGGTGGCTGCTGAGGCAGACTTACAGTGTGGCTGGCTGGTGGGTGCTGAGGCAGACTTACAGTGTGGCTGGCTGGTGGGTGCTGAGGCAGACTTACAGTGTGGCTGGCTGGTGGGTGCTGAGGCAGACTTACAGTGTGGCTGGCTGGTGGGTGCTGAGGCAGACTTACAGTGTGGCTGGCTGGTGGGTGCTGAGGCAGACTTACAGTGTGGCTGGTTGGTGGGTGCTGAGGCAGACTTACAGTGCGGCTGGCTGGTGGCTGCTGAAGCAGACTTACAGTGTGGCTGGCAGGTGGGTGCTGAGGCAGACTTACAGTGTGGCTGGCAGGTGGGTGCTGAGGCAGGCTTACAGTGTGGCTGGCAGGTGGGTGCTGAGGCAGACTTACAGTGTGGCTGGCTGGTGGGTGCTGAGGCAGACTTACAGTGTGGCGGGCTGGTGGCTGCTGAGGCAGACTTACAGTGTGGCTGGCTGGTGGGTGCTGAGGCAGACTTACAGTGTGGCGGGCTGGTGGCTGCTGAGGCAGACTTACAGTGTGGCTGGCTGGCGGGTGCTGAGGCAGACTTACAGTGTGGCGGGCTGGTGGCTGCTGAGGCAGACTTACAGTGTGGCTGGCTGGTGGGTGCTGAGGCAGACTTACAGTGTGGCTGGCAGGTGGGTGCTGAGGCAGACTTACAGTGTGGCTGGCAGGTGGGTGCTGAGGCAGACTTACAGTGTGGCTGGCAGGTGGGTGCTGAGGCAGACTTACAGTGTGGCTGGAAGGTGGGTGCTGAGGCAGACTTACAGTGTGGCAGGCTGGTGGGTGCTGAGGCAGACTTACAGTGTGGCGGGCTGGTGGGTGCTGAGGCAGACTTACAGTGTGACTGGCTGGTGGGTGCTGAGGCACACTTACAGTGTGGCTGGCTGGTGGGTGCTGAGGCAGACTTACAGTGTGGCTGGCTGGTGGGTGCTGAGGCAGACTTACAGTGTGACTGGCTGGTGGGTGCTGAGGCAGACTTACAGTGTGGCTTGCTGGTGGGTGCTGAGGCAGACTTACAGTGCGGCTGGCTGGTGGGTGCTGAGGCAGACTTACAGTGTGGCTGGCTGGTGGCTGCTGAGGCAGACTTACAGTGTGGCTGGCTGGTGGCTGCTGAGGCAGACTTACAGTGTGGCTGGCTGGTGGCTGCTGAGGCAGACTTACAGTGTGGCTGGCTGGTGGGTGCTGAAGCAGACTTACAGTGTGGCTGGCAGGTGGGTGCTGAGGCAGACTTACAGTGTGGCTGGCAGGTGGGTGCTGAGGCAGACTTACAGTGTGGCTGGAAGGTGGGTGCTGAGGCAGACTTACAGTGTGGCAGGCTGGTGGGTGCTGAGGCAGACTTACAGTGTAGCGGGCTGGTGGGTGCTGAGGCAGACTTACAGTGTGGCTGGCTGGTGGGTGCTGAGGCAGACTTACAGTGTGGCTGGCTGGTGGGTGCTGAGGCAGACTTACAGTGTGGCTGGCTGGTGGGTGCTGAGGCAGACTTACAGTGTGACTGGCTGGTGGGTGCTGAGGCAGACTTACAGTGTGGCTGGCTGGTGGGTGCTGAGGCAGACTTTCAGTGCGGCTGGCTGGTGGGTGCTGGGGCAGACTTACAGTGTGGCTGGCTGGTGGCTGCTGAGGCAGACTTACAGTGTGGCTGGCTGGTGGCTGCTGAGGCAGACTTACAGTGTGGCTGGCTGGTGGCTGCTGAGGCAGACTTACAGTGTGGCTGGCTGGTGGGTGCTGAAGCAGACTTACAGTGTGGCTGGCTGGTGGGTGCTGTGGCAGATTTACAGTGTGGCTGGCTGGTGGGTGCTGATGCAGACTTACAGAGTGGCTGGCTGGTGGGCGCTGAGGCAGACTTAAAGTGTGGCTGGCTGGTGGCTGCTGAGGCAGACTTACAGTGTGGCTGGCAGGTGGGTGCTGAGGCAGACTTACAGTGTGGCGGGCTGGTGGGTGCTGAGGCAGACTTACAGTGTGGCTGGCTGGTGGGTGCTGAGGCAGACTTACAGTGTGGCTGGCTGGTGGGTGCTGAGGCAGACTTACAGTGTGGCTGGCTGGTGGGTGCTGAGGCAGACTTACAGTGTGACTGGCTGGTGGGTGCTGAGGCAGACTTACAGTGTGGCTGGCTGGTGGGTGCTGAGGCAGACTTACAGTGCGGCTGGCTGGTGGGTGCTGAGGCAGACTTACAGTGTGGCTGGCTGGTGGCTGCTGAGGCAGACTTACAGTGTGGCGGGCAGGTGGGTGCTGAGGCAGACTTACAGTGTGGCTGGCAGGTGGGTGCTGAGGCAGACTTACAGTGTGGCTGGCTGGTGGGTGCTGAGGCAGACTTACAGTGTGGCTGGCTGGTGGGTGCTGAGGCAGACTTACAGTGTGGCTGGCAGGTGGGTGCTGAGGCAGACTTACAGTGTGGCTGGCTGGTGGGTGCTGAGGCAGACTTACAGTGTGGCTGGCAGGTGGGTGCTGAGGCAGACTTACAGTGTGGCTGGCTGGTGGGTGCTGAGGCAGACTTACAGTGTGGCTGGCTGGTGGCTGCTGAGGCAGACTTACAGTGTGGCTGGCTGGTGGGTGCTGAGGCAGACTTACAGTGTGGCTGGCTGGTGGGTGCTGAGGCAGACTTACAGTGTGGCTGGCTGGTGGGTGCTGAGGCAGACTTACAGTGTGGCTGGCTGGTGGGTGCTGAGGCAGACTTACAGTGTGGCTGGCTGGTGGGTGCTGAGGCAGACTTACAGTGTGGCTGGTTGGTGGGTGCTGAGGCAGACTTACAGTGCGGCTGGCTGGTGGCTGCTGAAGCAGACTTACAGTGTGGCTGGCAGGTGGGTGCTGAGGCAGACTTACAGTGTGGCTGGCAGGTGGGTGCTGAGGCAGGCTTACAGTGTGGCTGGCAGGTGGGTGCTGAGGCAGACTTACAGTGTGGCTGGCTGGTGGGTGCTGAGGCAGACTTACAGTGTGGCGGGCTGGTGGCTGCTGAGGCAGACTTACAGTGTGGCTGGCTGGTGGGTGCTGAGGCAGACTTACAGTGTGGCGGGCTGGTGGCTGCTGAGGCAGACTTACAGTGTGGCTGGCTGGCGGGTGCTGAGGCAGACTTACAGTGTGGCGGGCTGGTGGCTGCTGAGGCAGACTTACAGTGTGGCTGGCTGGTGGGTGCTGAGGCAGACTTACAGTGTGGCTGGCAGGTGGGTGCTGAGGCAGACTTACAGTGTGGCTGGCAGGTGGGTGCTGAGGCAGACTTACAGTGTGGCTGGCAGGTGGGTGCTGAGGCAGACTTACAGTGTGGCTGGAAGGTGGGTGCTGAGGCAGACTTACAGTGTGGCAGGCTGGTGGGTGCTGAGGCAGACTTACAGTGTGGCGGGCTGGTGGGTGCTGAGGCAGACTTACAGTGTGACTGGCTGGTGGGTGCTGAGGCACACTTACAGTGTGGCTGGCTGGTGGGTGCTGAGGCAGACTTACAGTGTGGCTGGCTGGTGGGTGCTGAGGCAGACTTACAGTGTGACTGGCTGGTGGGTGCTGAGGCAGACTTACAGTGTGGCTTGCTGGTGGGTGCTGAGGCAGACTTACAGTGCGGCTGGCTGGTGGGTGCTGAGGCAGACTTACAGTGTGGCTGGCTGGTGGCTGCTGAGGCAGACTTACAGTGTGGCTGGCTGGTGGCTGCTGAGGCAGACTTACAGTGTGGCTGGCTGGTGGCTGCTGAGGCAGACTTACAGTGTGGCTGGCTGGTGGGTGCTGAAGCAGACTTACAGTGTGGCTGGCAGGTGGGTGCTGAGGCAGACTTACAGTGTGGCTGGCAGGTGGGTGCTGAGGCAGACTTACAGTGTGGCTGGAAGGTGGGTGCTGAGGCAGACTTACAGTGTGGCAGGCTGGTGGGTGCTGAGGCAGACTTACAGTGTGGCGGGCTGGTGGGTGCTGAGGCAGACTTACAGTGTGGCTGGCTGGTGGGTGCTGAGGCAGACTTACAGTGTGGCTGGCTGGTGGGTGCTGAGGCAGACTTACAGTGTGGCTGGCTGGTGGGTGCTGAGGCAGACTTACAGTGTGACTGGCTGGTGGGTGCTGAGGCAGACTTACAGTGTGGCTGGCTGGTGGGTGCTGAGGCAGACTTTCAGTGCGGCTGGCTGGTGGGTGCTGGGGCAGACTTACAGTGTGGCTGGCTGGTGGCTGCTGAGGCAGACTTACAGTGTGGCTGGCTGGTGGCTGCTGAGGCAGACTTACAGTGTGGCTGGCTGGTGGCTGCTGAGGCAGACTTACAGTGTGGCTGGCTGGTGGGTGCTGAAGCAGACTTACAGTGTGGCTGGCTGGTGGGTGCTGTGGCAGATTTACAGTGTGGCTGGCTGGTGGGTGCTGATGCAGACTTACAGAGTGGCTGGCTGGTGGGCGCTGAGGCAGACTTAAAGTGTGGCTGGCTGGTGGCTGCTGAGGCAGACTTACAGTGTGGCTGGCAGGTGGGTGCTGAGGCAGACTTACAGTGTGGCGGGCTGGTGGGTGCTGAGGCAGACTTACAGTGTGGCTGGCTGGTGGGTGCTGAGGCAGACTTACAGTGTGGCTGGCTGGTGGGTGCTGAGGCAGACTTACAGTGTGGCTGGCTGGTGGGTGCTGAGGCAGACTTACAGTGTGGCTGGCTGGTGGGTGCTGAGGCAGACTTACAGTGTGGCTGGCTGGTGGGTGCTGAGGCGGACTTACAGTGCGGCTGGCTGGTGGGTGCTGAGGCAGACTTACAGTGTGGCTGGCTGGTGGCTGCTGAGGCAGACTTACAGTGTGGCTGGCTGGTGGCTGCTGAGGCAGACTTACAGTGTGGCTGGCTGGTGGCTGCTGAGGCAGACTTACAGTGTGGCTGGCTGGTGGGTGCTGAGGCAGACTTACAGTGTGGCTGGCTGGTGGGTGCTGAGGCAGATTTACAGTATGGCTGGCTGGTGGGTGCTGAGGCAGACTTACAGAGTGACTGGCTGGTGGGCGCTGAGGCAGACTTAAAGTGTGGCTGGCTGGTGGGTGCGCTGAGGCAGACTTATAGTGTGGCGGGCTGGTGGGTGCTGAGGCAGACTTACAGTGTGGCTGGCTTGTGGGTGCTGAGGCAGACTTATAGTGTGGCGGGCTGGTGGGTGCTGAGGCAGGCTTACAGTGTGGCGGGCTGGTGGCTGCTGAGGCAGACTTACAGTGTGGCTGGCTGGTGGGTGCTGAGGCAGACTTATATATATATATATATATATATATATATATATATATATATATATATATATATATATATATATATATATATATATATATATATATATATATCAATAACAACCCTGCTCTAGCCAAGGACTCGAACCCATGCTGCTTTTGCCTGTTTTTGATCAATACCACTCGTTCGTGGTCACAATAATATAAAATACTGCTCGTTGAACTAGTACATCAAACAGGGACTAGAATGAAATTAGCCTAGAGTCATCCACACCATCGTGTGTCCTTGGGTTGGGAGTGTAATATCCAGTTCCGCTGGGTGCGCTACTCTTAAGGATCGTATGGTCCAGTGGATTAGGGCGTCATGTATTTTCGCCCACCATGAGTCAGGCCAAAGCAGCATGGGTTCGAGTCCTTGGCTAGTGCAGTGTTGTTATTGATCATTACCACTCATTCGTGTGCACAATAATAAACATACATTATATATATATATATATATATATATAGTCATAAAGAACGACTGTCGATGAATAAACATAAAGGTAGATGGGAAGCTTGAACCGTGGTGCAATAATCGCGAACAAGTGATAACAAATGCAAAACAACCACAGGGGGAAGCTGAATTATCATTTAACTTTCCCCTGTGGTTGTTTTGAATATATTTGTGTGTGTGTGTGTGTGTGTGTGTGTGTGTGTGTGTGTGTGTGTGTGTGTGTGTGTGTGTGTGTGTGTGTGCGTGCTCATCTATTTGTGGTTGAGGGGTCGAGTCACAGCTGCTGGCCCCGCCTTTTCTAGGGTTCACTCGTTCCCTGATCCATGAGCTTGATCATATCTCCTCTTAAAACTATGTATGGATCCTGCCTCCACTACATCACTCTCCAGACTGTACCACTTCATGAGTACTCTATGACTGGTGAAATACTTCCTAACATTCATTGAGTTATCTGAGTCTTCATCTTCCAGCTATGAACCTTGGTTGCTGTGTCACATCTCTGAAACATCCTTTCCCTGTCCACCGTGTCAATTCCTCTCAGTATTTTATATGTCGTCATCATTTCCCCCTTATCCCTCCCTTCCTCCAGTGTTGTCAAGTCGTTTTTCTTTAAACTCTTTTCGTCGGACATACCCTTTAGCTCCGGGACTAGTCTTGGTGCAAACTTTTGCACTTTCTCTAATTTTTTGACGTGTTTGACCAGGTGGGGGTTCCATACTGGTGCTGCATATTCCAATATGGACCTGACGTACACGGTGTACAGAATCTTGTATGATGTCGGAATGCTGTTCTGAGGTTTGCCAGGCGCCCATATGCTGCAGCAGTTATTTGGTTGATGTGCGCTTCAGGAGATGTGCCTGGTGTTATACTCACCCCAAGATCTTTTTTCTGGAGTGAGATTTGCAGTCTATGACCCCTTAGCCTGTACTCTGCGGTCATCTTCGACCTTACCAAATCTTCATGACTTTGCACTTGGTGGATTCAAACTCCAGGAACCAGTTGCTGAATCAGTCTTGCAGCCTATCCAGATCCCTTTGCGGTCGTACTTAATCCTAATCCTTTTGAAGTTTTCGCATTAACTTGATATCGTATTAAAGTTGGTGGAATTACCGACAGTATGTTAGGTAAAAGGACACAAGTGCAACTAATGTGACATTTTATTGTGGCAACGTTTCGCTCTCCAGGAGCTTTATCTTGCCGAGGCTTGATAAAGCTCCTGGAGAGTGAAACGTTGCCACAATAAAATGTCACATTAGCTGCACTTGTGTCCTTTTACATAACATAGCTTCATATCGTCTGCAAGGTCTTTCACATTTATCAGAAACAGCAACGGCCCTAGTACTACTAACCCCTGTGGAACCCCGCTCGTCACAGGTGCCCACTCTGACATCTCATTATGTACAATGACTAGTTGTTGCCTCCCTGTCAGGTATTCTCTGATCCTTTGCAGTGCCTTTCCTATTATACCTGTCTGGTCCTCAAGCTTTTCCACTAATCTCTTGTGTGGAACTGTGTCGAAAGCCTTCTTATAGTCCTCCCTCTCGTGCGCGTGTGTGTACTCATCTATTTGTGGTTGCAGGGGTCGGGTCGCAGCTCCTGGCTGTCTATGTGTACTCAGCTATTTGTGGTTGCTTACAGCTTCTGGTTCCTGCACACACCTATTTGTACTCAGCTATGCGTGGTGTGGTGTGGTGTGTGTGTGTGTGTGTGTGTGTGTGTGTGTGTGTGTGTGTGTGTGTATGTGTGTGTGTGTGTGTGTGTGTGTGTGTGTGTGTGTGTCTGCGCTTGTATTTGCGTAACTTTATATCCATGTAAAACAAATGAACGACTAATCAACAACAGTTCAGAAACAAGCGTTTATATGGGCGAGAATACCAGGAGTTAGTGTCAAAGCTAGAGAATTTCAGCTCTATGGTAGTACTGGTGAAACCTTACAGGGATAGAAGTGATAGAATGATAGAAGGTGCACGTTAACAAGATAACTCGCACGTTTACTACTGCCACTCATCACAGCTAAGATAACTCCTTGATACAACCGCTGCTATCTTACCCCAGCACCAAACCACTCTGTTGCTGTTTACCTCTTCCAACGGAGTTGCTGCTTAATTCTTTTTTTCCAAAGCCTGCTGGTACCTACTTCCCGCTACAAAGGCCAATTAAACCCTATTCATTCTTCACTGCATAGATGCATTTAAGGCTACCCCTTGCCCACTCCATAAACTAACTGAAGCCTACTCATTCTTCACTTCAAATATCTATTTAAAACTAACCCTTGACCACTCCAAAAACTAATTATAACGTATTCCTTTGCCCACTCCAAAAACCCATTACAGCCTATTTCTTGCCGATTTCAAAAAACAATTACAACTTATTCCTTGCCCACTCCAAAAACTAGCTGCTACCTACTGTATCCCTCGCCTCTCCACTGCGTCAAAAATCTTTTACCTGAAGAAAAGATCAAATTCCAGGTTGGTTAATTAATACAAATTTGAACTCAAATTTGGCAAAAAAAAAAAAAAATAATGTCAGCGGTTGCCCCGCAAACTTGAATCAGCATATTTTAAATTATTTGTCTGATGGTAAACACACCAGCGTGTGTTTATTTCCATTCTTTTTAAACTTACGGTATTACTGACTCAAAACTAAGTTGTAATAAACAACTGTCAATGAATAAACAGAATGGTGGACGGGGAGGCGACCCGCGACCTGTTCAGTGATTACCCGCACGGTGACACAAACTCAGGAAATTGATTGATCTATATATTTCGACCCCTTCTAGGATCCTCTTCAGAACTATTATAATTACAATTTAAATATTTTTTATTAGCACTACATATATACTTATATATATACTTATATACTGGTAGCAAATGGTTTATTGTGCACCATACATCCATCCAAGGGTATATATATATATATATATATAAATATATATATATATATATATATATATATATATATATATATATATATATATATATATATATATATATATATATATATATATATATATATATATATGTGCCGAATATGTAAAACTGGACAATTAGCAAGAACTCATTTAAAATTAAGTCCTTTCTGAAATTTTCTCTTATACATTTAAAGATATATTTTTTTCATTAATGTTAATGTAAAAAACTTAATTTTGCACCAAAAGAATCTTAGAAAACTTACCTAACCTTATTATAACAAGAGCAATTTATTTTAACCTAACCCAACTAAATATATTTTAAATACGTTTACAATAATTTAATACTAAACAAGCACAATTAAATATATTTTTCTCATTAGGTTCAGAATGATTTTGGCGAAATTATTACATACACAAATTTTCACTTGTCCTATATGGCAAGATGAACGTTGCTATTTAAGCCAAGAAGGCCTAGAAGTTACGCCATAAAGGTCTAGCGAAAGCACATTTGTGTATATATAAATTGCTGATTATCATTCTTTTATCACAAACAGTTTTCTAATCTTTAGAATATTTACTCAAAACTTGTGCTATTATATTTTTCACGGTAAGCGAGGTATGGTTTCCACGTTTAGAATATTAGCTATCTTGAAAAGAAGTCATTACCAGTAGCGTATACTTTTGTATTAGAAAGCTCAAAGGTCAAGATCAAGATGGTTGGAGATATCTAACTCTCACTGAGGTGAAACTTGCTGTCGACCACAACTGGCAACGCAGAGAGCTGCAGACTTGAGGTTCGACAATAAATAATTTTCGTCCCGGGAACTCTTAGAAGAAATTCCACTTCTTGTGTTGTTTTACTTGTGGCTTCGCTAAGCAGCTTTATCAACTGATTAAGTTTTTTTTCCTGTTTTGCAGTCTCTTTGCAATCTTCAGTTGCAGTGCTTCGTTCATTTTGCACTGTGCAGCTAGAGTGTATGAAGCAGCTCACACTCTACACTCCGAGTGCGTCATACTGTTTACTCTCTTTACCTAAAGTTCTTCATACTTCAATTCCGTACTTATCTATTGTGTCCTTGTCACTTGGGGAACTCTCTATTGAGTACCTGTCTACCGTGTTTCTGACAATTGGGAGCTTGTCTATTGTATACCTGTCTGTTGTATGCCTGTCTCTTGTATACCAGTCTATTGTATACTGTTTCATTGTTTACTCATCTGTTATGTACCCTTCCTCAACATCCTCGTTCACAGTATTTTCTGAAGACAGCATAAAGGTTATTGCTCAGTAGCAGATCCTTCACTGATGCTGTAGCATCAACTTCCTCCTCACAATAAGTTTTAGATCACCTTCCGTGAAACCTTCACCAGACACACAACCTTTTAACAGACAGATATCCATATTTTTATTACAGTAATGCCTTGACTGTGAAGCCATCTGTGAACGATGGAAGGTGCCTTAATTATGCATCTTGAGGGTTTTATTTCTTCACTATTTTGGGAGGTGGTGTCAAATGCCCGCAAGATGAAAGAAGGGAAGAATAACAAATACATGGAAATTTTTTGACAACGTTCGTGCCTTGAGTGGGCTAAACTTGATCAACTCCCTTCGTGGGTGACACTTGATAAAGCCCCTGAGTAGGTAAAACCTGATAAAACCCACTGCTTGGTTGAAAATTCGTAAATCCTTCGGAGGATCGAGTCTCCACCACACTTTGATGACCCACAAACTCTTCACGTGGAGTTACTAATCAGCATTCTAGTCCCTTAACCTTTATGACTAACAGAATTAAATAATTTCTAGATTTGTACAAACTTATTTACATTCATTCACCGATGTGTCCTTAGTCCTGATAATTTCAAAGGGTAGCACTCGCTTCTTCACAAACATCGCAGAATTCCTTCCAAACATATCTCCTCAAAAATAATGTTTTGTGAAGTTGCTACAATTTAGTTCCCGGTGGAGCTTTGAAAAAAAAATCATCATTGTGATCCTGACTTTGTTTTTTTTGCAGATATCATAATTTTCTTACTCATTCCATCTACAAACTTTGATTCAAAATTCATTTCTTTGTACCACACCATCGACGCACTTTACCTCAAAATTCCTTCTCAAAGAAACTTGAAGCTCAGGTTATGTCTTGCCTCTAACTTTCGACAATTATAAGAACAGATAAGATATAACTGAGTATACTACAAGCTCTAATCATGCAACAGAACGGAAAAATAATGTGAGGGACCTGGGAGTGGTAATGTCTGAGGATCTCATTTTCAAGGGTCACAACAGTGCCACGATCACAGCTGCAAAGAAAATGATAGGATGGATAATGAGAACGATCAAAACAAGAGATGCCAAGCAAATGATGGTTCTTGTTAAATCGTTTGTTCTCTCTAGGCTGGAATACTGCCGTACATTATCATCTCCATTCATAGCAGGTGAAACTGCAGATGTAGAGTGTACAGAGAACCTTTACTGCACATATAAGTTCTATCAAACACCTCAACTACTGGGAACGCTTGGAAGCACTTGACTTGTACTCACTGGAACGTAGGAGAGAGATATATTATAATCTACACTTGGAAAATTTTAGAAGGAATAGTCCCGAATCTGCACACAGAAATCACACTCTACGAAAGTAAAAGACTGGGCAGGAGGTGGAAAATACCCCCAATGAAAAGTAGGGAAGCCATTTGGTAAAATTAGAGAAAGCACAATAAGTGTCCGGGGCCCAAGACTGTTCAACAGCCTCCCACCAGGCATAAGGGGAATTTCCAAGAGACCCCTGGTTGCCTTCAAGAGGGAGCTGGACAGATACTTGAAGTCAGTGCCGTATCAGCCGGGAAGTGGTTCATACCTTGGACTAAGTGCGGCCAGCAGTAACAGCCTGGTTAATTAGGTCCTGATCCACAGGGAGGCCTGGCCGTGGACCGGGCCGCGGAGGCGTTGATCCCCGGAATACCCTCCAGGTAGACTCCAGGTAGCCAATCCCCGCCAAGCTATAAGAAGAGGTTACCTTCATGGTGGTGAAGGGCTCTTGATCTAAGGAACTGGAGCTACTACCCCTTTCCCAGGGGTAGTAGCTCCTACTGGCACAGAACTTGCAAATTAAAATACTAATAATGTCTATAGAATCTGCGTTATTCTATCACATTCGCAGCACTCTTTTTCTTTCCTCCCTTTCACCCTTTTTCTTGCATACTTTTATCATCTTCCCCTTCACCCCTCTTCCTCCCTTACTCTTATCTCACTCCTCTCAAGCCGCTATCAGCCCTCCAGGTGATTTCCTTCTGAGATACAAAATTTTCCCTCATGTCGTATGAGTACAGCCTCTCATCACACATCCCACCTCCTCCTCTTCCCCTCCTCCTCATCCACTCCTCCTCATCCCTCCTCGTCCTCGTCCTCCTCCTCCTCCTCCTCTTTCTCCTCCTCCCTCCTCCTCCTTTTCTTCACAGGCTCCCTCGCTCTTCCTGGAATGAGGTATCGATCTATCTCTAAAGTTTTCTCCTTGAGAGCTGGCACAGATGTTACCTTAGTCTGTTTTAGCTGTGATACACAGCCCTTATTTTCTCGACAAAGACTTTTTGAAAATGGTTTATCTTATTGACATTTACATGCTAGAGATGGTTTATGTTTTTGACATTCACGTGTTAAAGCTGGTTTATCTTCTTATAAAGGAAGCAATTTAGTTTGTATTTAAATTTCACTCTGAAATTAAACGGGCAGCTTATCATTTTATTTCAGTAGAATATATGGAGTTTCATTAGTTATGGAAGACGAGAGATACAGGAGACACTACGTGTGCCCCACTATTACGCAGTGTATTGGTGAATATTGTGTATAAAATACGCTCCATATATAATGTCAGTTTGGGGATTTGTTCTGAAACCGGACGCTTATTAGTCCTGAAGAGTAGCCAGGGTAGGAACAGGTGAGGTGTAAGTGAGTCAGTACGAGAAGAAGAGCGGCGGCTGGGAGAAGTAGTCATGATTTGGCGTTGGTGTAAGTAGGTACAGGTGATTTTTTTTTTTGTAAGCTTATACCATAGGTTATTTTATTGGTTTAAAAGCTCTCATGTTTACCTGTAAGGCCCTAGTGTGCAAAAGCTTGTTTAAGTTTCGGGAGAGTACTCGTAAAGGCTGAAGGTTGAGTAGCCTGCAGAAAGGAGGGGGGTCATGAAGCCTCCCTGTTCACTAGTAGCAGTGAGCTAATGTGTGTACTGGGTAAAAGTGAACTGGAGTGTTGTGATGTTGTATGAAGAGTAGGTTGTATGCTGTATATGTAAGTTTAAAAGTAATATATATATATATATATATATATATATATATATATATATATATATATATATATATATATATATTTAGTATAGTTTTGTGTCCTTATAATAAATTTAATATTGTTTGTACATTTAATGGGAAGGTACATGCTGGCCCTAGAGTGGTTTCTTTCTCTAGTTTAAATATAAATGTCCTTATACTAGGCAGGTCGTTTACCTTTAGGAGCCACGACTTTTATTTACGCTGCGCAGTTAAAAGGGTAACGCCCACCCACAGGAGACACATGCCTCACGTGAGATATAACAAATGACCCACCAACAGTCACAGTAAATCTTACTCACAGAAGACAACATATTCCCCCCACCCACAGAAGACACAGTATGTCTCACAGGATACATAACATCTGCCTACCCACTTGTTATCAACCTGCGATCTATTTTCGTAAGTTTTCTCAGTCCGTCCCCTTGTTCTTACTCCATCATCTTTCTTGATATGACATGCAGCGGAGGTATAGATCCAATTTTCCTATTAAAAATTTCAACACTGTTTCCGGTATTATTTCTGATATCTGCTGGTAGCAGGTTGAGAAGTCTAGGCCCACGGATGTTGATACAGTGTTCTTGTATAGTGCCTGTAGCTTCACTGCTTTTTCTTGGATCTGTTTGAGGAGGTAGATCATGGTAATGAATATGATATTGTGTATATGGACTTCAGTAAGGCCTTCGATAGAGTTCCACATCAGAGGCTATTGAGGAAACTTAAGGCACACGGAATAGGAGGAGAAAATTTTTCATGGCTGACAAATAGGCAGCAGAGTTTGCATAAATGAGGAAAAATCAGAATAGGGGCACGTCACAAGCGGTGTTCCTCAGGGGTCAGTGTTGGGCCCATTGTTGTTCACAATTTACATAAACGACATAGATGAGGGAATAAATAGCGACATAAGCAAATTTGCTGATGACACCAAAATAGGTCGTCCAATTCATTCTAATAAGGACACTAGAGCACTCCAGGATGATTTGAATAGATTGATGCAATGGTCGGAGAAGTGGCAGATGCAGTTTAATATAGATAAATGCAAAGTTCTAAATGTTGGACAGGAAAATAACCATGCGACATATAAACTAAATAATGTAGATCTTAATACTACTGATTGTGAAAAGGATTTAGGAGTTCTGGTTAGCAGTAATCTAAAACCAAGACAACAGTGCATTAGTGTTCGCAATAAAGCTAACAGAATTCTTGGCTTCATATCAAGAAGTATAAATAATAGAAGTCCTCAGGTTGTTCTTCAACTCTATATATCCTTGGTTCTGGTCACCGTATTACAGAATGGATATAAATGCTCTGGAAAACGTACAGAGAAGGATGACAAAGATGATCCCATGTATCAGAAATCTTCCCTATGAGGATAGACTGAGAGCCCTGAATCTGCACTCTCTCGAAAGGCGTAGAATTAGGGGGGATATGATCGAGGTTTATAAATGGAAAACAGGAATAAATAAAGGGGATGTAAATAGCGTGCTGAAAATTTCCAGCTAAGACAGGACTCGCACCAATGGTTTCAAGTTGGAAAAATTCAGATTCAGGAAGGATATAGGAAAGCACAGGTTTGGTAATAGAGTTGTGGATGAGTGGAACAAACTCCCGAGTACAGTTATTGAGACTAAAACGTTGTGAAGTTTTAAAAATAGGTTAGATAAATACATGAGTGGGTGTGGGTGGGTGTGAGTTGGACCTGACTAGCTTGTGCTGCTGGGTCTGGTGCCATGCTCCTTCCTTGAATGGAGGTGACCAGACTGGGTGGGTCATTGGGCTAATCCGGGGGGGGGACATGGACCTGCTCCGCATGGGTCAGTAGGCCTGCTGCAGTGTTCCTTCTTTCTTATAAGAACATAAGAAAGAAGGAACACTGCAACAGGCCTACTGACCCATGAGGAGCAGGTCCATGTCCCCTTTCCCCCGGATTAGCCCAATGATCCCCCAGCCTGGTCACCTACACTATGTTATGTTAGTGTGTATATTTAGGACTAGGCCCAACTGTATCTTCCATGTTTATAATTCACGTATCTCTCTTTTCAGAGAGTGTAATATTGGATTTTGAGGCGTTCCCAAAAGTTCAAACGTTTTATTGCTTCTTTCCGGATTGTATAAGTCTATGCTCTCTGTTTTTTTTTTTCCAGCTCTGCTATCTCACCCACTCTGAACTGAGCAGTAGTCCAAGCAAGAGAGCACTAAAGACATTACTATTGTTACCAATGGAATTATTTCCCTTGTTCTGAAATTCTCACATACTGTTGCAACCCCTGAATGGGTCACAATGTATATAATGTATATTACCTTTTCATATAATTTTATATTGCTTATATTTGCGATAATAGCTAAATCGTAAATATATTGCTTTATATTATTATTTGACTTAGTTATATTGTTAGGTAGGATGTAACATTCATATATTATTATTATGTGCTCATAGTTAAAGTCTTGATTGTCTAACTACTGTAATTATCGCTCGTGGCTCGTTACTCTGCCGGCTTCTCGGTGTTGCTGGGCAGCAACTGTCCACGGAGCAATCACGTGATCAAGCGGGGGGTGTTCACACCTCGCATGGAGTAGTCAGTCTGGGCTAGACTCTCTTGATGGACATATTCCTGACAAGACGTGCCTAACTCTCTCTCATTGGCTCTTGTTGGAAGATCGTCTCGCTTTCTTGTTGTTGGCTCTGTAGAATTCTGTTCACAGAACATTGTATAGACTTAGGTACTGTACTGAGGTTGTGTGTCGCGTAGACACTCTGAGCAACTCAGGTCCTGAGCTGTAGCTTCTGACCTAACTTGTACTGGTATCTGTGTACTGTCACAGTCAGGGATTTTCTTATGCTGAATTTAGATTCAGTAGTACGGGAGTTTTGTGACTTTTGTGGAGGATCTGCAGATGGTCCCTACTTAGTGTCGTTATATTATCTCCTTGTTCCCGATTCTGTGTCGCAGTTGCTTGTTATATTGTTGTTCGGCTTATTGGTCGTTTTATTGTTCAAGAAAGCTGTTCAGATTGCCAGGTGGTCAAGAAGTTAGATAATGTGAGGACTTAGTCTGTCACTAGTTGAGTTCTGAAACGTAGCGAATTACTTAGAGCACTTACACACAAACTTACTTGTACATATTTGTAATATGTATCTTATTAAATGTTAATGTACCAGTCGGTACTTAAGACGTATAAATGTGATATGTGCCTTCAGCATAATACTACTGTACTCGAGAGAAGTGATTATTCTTATTTTGTTTATATTACTTTAATTTAATTTAATAATATACTCCTAGACATCTTTATTAATAAACTTATTAAATTTTAATTTCTTTAGTTAGTAGCCTACCAGTTGAAATCCTGAAGCACTAATAATTCTTATTGAATTCTAATGGATAATTGGACCAGGATACTGACTACTTGTTACGAAAACCCAGTAACAGGCTGGATGCTAGAAGGGCAGATCTTTCTAGTATTCACTATGCTTATTAGAAATCGCGTTTTTTGTAACACATACACCCTGTCCTCTTTCTGAAATTCCCAGCATTTGCTTAATAATAAGGCCAGAAAACCTTATTATCTTAAGGTACGTTACATTTTCTTTTCGTTCTATGGAGTGATCCTCCTGTGTTGTATATAATGGTTTGAGTTACTCACTTTTTCCATATTTGTTCAACTGGAATTATTATATAGCACCCACTGAAAGACTTTGGTTTTATAATCTTGCAATTTCTCGAAGTCATCTACGTAACTGTGTTATTTGTACAGTATCATATAAAGATGTGGTTTGTATTTTCATCTTTTGCTGTTGTTGAGAATGAGAAACAAGATTGGCACCAGTACCTTACCTTGGGGAACCGAGATTTTTACAATGCTAAGACTACATTTTACATTGTTTACTGTCACTTTTTTGTCTTATTCCTTAGAATATTGTAAACCAGTTTACCTTATTCTTGCTGCACGTATTGATCTTATTTTAGGTGCTGTCACTTCATGATCACATTCGTCAAACGCCTTAGCGAAGTCCGTGTACACTTGATCTGCATTGTGGGATACTTTCTAAGCTTCCGTAATTTTGTCATAATGATCCAATAGTTGTTACAAGCATACTCTTCCTGTTCTACATAAATTCATGTTGACTTGGAATTTGTCACATGGCATCTCACCACCATCTCAAAAAACAATCATGTTGTATGATATTAGCACAACTGATCTGATACTCTTGTGAAGAGGAAGTGTGTCATCACTTTTTAAGACCTCTGGGATTTCACCTAGATCTAAGTGCTCCTTCCAATGCATGCCGAGTGTTCATGGTATTGGAGTCTGATCCCAGAGCTGCATGTGTTCATGTTCTCTCTCTCTCTCTCTCTGTCTGTCTGTCTGTCTGTCTGTCTGTCTGTCTGTCTGTCTGTCTGTCTGTCTGTCTCTCTCTCTCTCTCTCTCTCTCTCTCTCTCTCTCTCTCTCTCTCTCTCTCTCTCTCTCTCTCTCTCGAATTCTAGTGGCTTGTGCCTTTGTCAGATATATGATTTGTCAGATGGTCAGAGGTAATGAGAAAAACTTAATAGATCATTCACTCTCCTGATTTTAGTGGACGACTCAACAAGGATTCATCCTGGCCTTTTAAGATATCGCTTATTTCTTTTTTTGTCGTCGATGTATGAAACTCAGTTTAATAGTTGGTTATTTCATGAGGTTGTTCATAATTTGGATGTTGAATATGTGTCGAAATAGTTAGGGTTTCATACTATGTTTCGAAAGACTTTTGGTTCTTTGTGCTCTTCTTCCTTCTGCTAGGAACGTTTTAGTTTCTGTTCTTTATTTATGTGGGTGGGGGCAGACGGCCACCCAGAGGAGTGACAGCGCCTATCTCACCCACAGGACTAACAAATCTTACCCACCCACAGGAGAACCACGACGCTTTAGTAGCGCTGCTCACTTAAGAGTCCCCTGGTGAACCAACACTGAGCTCCTGAGACAGTCACGTTCCTCTTCAGGGCTCCAGATTAGCTGTCAGCACACATTTGCATGACATTTAAATGATCTCGGCCGCCCCTTCCTTGCCATCTGTGGTTACGAGAAGACAAACTGCTAGAGATAATGTGAATAGAGTATTCTTTCTCTTCTTCTTCCTCTTCTTCTTGTTGTTCTTCTTCTCACCCTCAGTTACACTAGGTTTTGTACACATTATTATTCTTCATAAAATATTACACATATTGTAAATAATAATGTTATTATTATTGTCATTATCATCATTAAATATTAAAAAAGCACTTCTAGGACAACCACAAAAAACTATCAAACACACACACACACACACACACACACACACACACACACACACACACACACACACACACACACACACACACACACACACACACACACACACACACACACACACAGTAGGCGTCTGTGATGAGTGGGGTTCCACAGGTGTCAGTCCTAGGACCGGTGCTGTTTCTGGTATTTGTGAACGACATGACGGAAGAAATAGACTCTGAACTACAAAGGGATCTGGACAGGCTGCAGACCTGGTCCAGCAACTGGCTCCTGGAGTTCCACACCACCAAGTGCAAAGTCATGAAGATTGGGGAAGGACAAAGAAGATCGCAGACGGAGTACAGTCTAGGGGGGCCAGAGACTACAAACCTCACTCAAGGAAAAAGATCTTGGGGTGAGTATAACACCAGGCACATCTCCTGAAGCGCACATCAACCAAATAACTGCTGCAGCATATGGGCGCCTAGCAAACCTCAGAACAGCATTCCAACATCTTAATAAGGAATCGTTCAGGACCCTGTACACCGTGTACGTTAGGCCCATATTGGAGTATGCGGCACCAGTTTGGAACCCACACCTAGCCAAGCATGTAAGGAAACTACAGAAAGTGCAAAGGTTTGCAACTAGACTGGTCCCAGAGCTAAGAGGTATGTCCTACGAGGAGAAGTTAAGGGAAATCGACCTGATGACACTGGAGGACAGGAGAGATAGGGGGGATATGATAACGACATATAAAATACTGAGAGAAATCGACAAGATGGACAGAGACAGGATGTTCCAGAGATGGGACACAGCAACAAGGGGTCACAGTTGGAAATTGAAGAATCAGATGAATCACAGGGATGTTAGGAGGTATTTCTTTAGTCACATAGTTGTTGGGAAGTGGAATAGTCTGGGAAGTGATCTGGTGGAGGCAGGATCCATGCATAGCTTTAAGAAGAGGTATAAAGCTCATGGATCGGGAAGAGTGACTTAGTAACGGCCAGCGAAGAGGTGGGACCAGGAGCTGTGAATCGACCCCTGCAACCACAATTAGGTGAGTACACATACAGTCGCACACATGTTCAAATATATATATATATATATATATATATATATATATATATATATATATATATATATATATATATATATATATATATATAATATATATATATATATATATGTCGTGCCGAATATGTAAAACTGGTCAATTAGCAAGAACTCATTTAAAATTAAGTCCTTTCTAAAAAAAATTCTTATACGTTTAAATATATATTTCTTTCAATAATGTTAATGCAAAATTTTTTAATTTTGCACCAAAAGAATCTTAGAAAACTTACCTAACCTTATTATAACAAGAGCAGTTTATTTTAGCCTAAACCAACTAAATATATTTTAAATAAGTTTACAATGATTTAG
The DNA here is from genome assembly GCF_038502225.1 of Cherax quadricarinatus. NCBI lineage: Eukaryota > Metazoa > Arthropoda > Malacostraca > Decapoda > Parastacidae > Cherax > Cherax quadricarinatus. The sequence continues at coordinate 14,021,590 of NC_091351.1, forward strand.
TACTAAACAAACACAATCAAATATATTTTTTTCGTTACGTTCAGAATGATTTTGGCGAAATTATTGCATACACAAATTTTCGCTTGTCCTATATGGCAAGATGAATGTTGCTATTTAAGCCAAGATCGCAAGTTCTGCCTATTCGGCACGACATATATATATATATATATATATATATATATATATATATATATATATATATATATATATATATATATATATATATATATAGGTGAATACACACACACACTGGGGGGGGGCAGCATACCAAAATCCTTATAGCATGACCATAATCAGCATACAAAGATGTGGTTACATCCACCTCATCATGCGTTACTGCCAACCATCACATAGGATGAGAAATACTCATGACATTTCTCTAACAACCCTAAGAGATAAATTATGATACAGCAAAAGCTCCTCCACCTTCTCCTCTTCCTGTTAACTCTTCTGCTGATGTTAGCTGCCGCAGTTGCTGTTAACTGTTGCGCACACACACACACACACACACACACACACACACACACACGCAACATTAAACTACAGACCAGAGTCACTGACATGTATAGTATGCAAAGTCATTGAGAAGATTATCAGGAGAAGAATGGTGGAGCACCTAGAAAGGGATTATCTTATTAACGGCAACCAGCACGGATTCAGACACGGAAAATCCTGTGTGACAAACCTATTAGAGTTTTATGACAAGGTGACAGCAGTAAGAGAAGAGAGGGGTGGGTAGAAATTAGTACAAAATCTAGAGGACCAGGTAGGTATAACAGTGAAAGCACTGTAGTGGATCATAGAATACCTGACGGGAAGGCATCAGCGAGTAATGGAATGTGACGAGGTGTCAGAGTGGGCACCTGTGACGAGCGGGGTTCCATAGGGACCCGTGCTGTTTCTGGTATATGTGAATGACATGAATGAAGGAATAGACTCAGAAGTGTCCCTGTTTACAGACGATGTAAAATTAATGAGGAAAATTCAGTCGGAGGAGGATAAGGCAGGACTACAGAGGGATCTAGATAGGCTACAGACCTGGTCAGGCAACTGGCTCCTGGAGTTCAGACCCACAATGTGTAAAGTTATGAAGATCGGGGAAGGGCAAAGAACACCGCACACAGAGTATAGTCTAGGGGGCCAAAGTCTACAATTCTCGCTCAAGGAAAAGGATCTTGGAGTGTGTATAATACCGAGCACATCTCCTGAGGCGCACATCAACCAAATAACTGCTGCAGCATATGGGCGCCTAGCAAACCTAAGAATAATATTCCGACATCTCAGCAAGGAGTCGTTCCGGACCCTGTACACCGTGTATCTCAGGCCCATATTGGAGCACGCAGCTCCAGTCTGGAACCCATACCTGGCCAAGCAAGGTAGAGAACTAGAGAAAGAGTAAAGGCTTGCAACGAGACTAGTCCTGGAGCTAAGGGGCACGTCCTACGAGGAGAGGTTAAGGGAACTCGAGGTGACGACACTGGAGAACAGGAGGGACTAGGGGGGTACATGATAACAGCATATAAATACCGAGAGGAATAGACAGGGTGGAAAGAGACAGCATGTTCTAAAGATGGGACACAGCAACAAGTGGTCACAATTGAAACCTGAATAATCAGATGAGGCACAGGGATGTTAGGAAGCATTTCTTTAGTCAGAGATTCGTCAAGAAGTGGAATAGTCTGGAAAGTGAGGAAGTGGAGGCAGGTACCAAACAACGTTAAGACGAGGTATGATAAAGCTCATGGAGGAGGGAGAAAGTGGACCTAGTGGCCGGGAGCTATGACTCGACCCCTGCAACCACAATTAGGCGAGTACACATACAGTTGCACACATGTTCAAATATATATATATATATATATATATATATATATATATATATATATATATATATATATATATATATATATATATATATATATATATATATATATATATATATATATATATATATATATATATATATATATATATATATATATACAGTTTGTGGTGCTCCATACATTTTGTGTGTAAACCAAGAACCAACATGGTTTACATGGGCCAGTTTTGGCAGACATCATCGTGAGTATCCACCGGAGATTACAGAGTCGTGACAATCCTCTGCATCAGACCGTTGCTTTTGCATCAGTGATAGTGCAGTGTGCATGTGGGGAATTGAGGAGTAGTGCTGGTCTTGAGGGGATCCTGGCAGCTGAGGTATGGAGGTTTGTTGAAATTCTGTGTTCAGTGGTCTCTTAGGACTCCCTTTCACTGAATGCTGAACAAAAGAACACCTCGGTTAATAGTGAGAATATGGTGATTAGTATGCCAAATGGCGAGAGTTTTTCTAAATGGAATAATATGTGTATAATAATCAGCAAAAGTTAGTCAGTGATGCGCAACTTTAGTGAACAGAGAAGGTCACTGCCCTAGCCACCCATCCCTGGTCCCCTTCCCAAATCCCGGTCTAGGCCTTCTGCCTGCCTGACCAAGGGTGTTGCCTATTAATGCCCTACCAATTACTCCCCCACCCTCATTCCCCAAGCATCCATGCTGTCCTTCACCCATCATTCCACAGCTGGCGCCCTCCTACACCCACGATGTCAGCAATGTCACAAGATGTGCCGGATTCCCAGGAATCTCCACGACAGAGCCAACGCCATGGAATCCGTCTACAAGGCATCTGCCAGGTGTGCCACAGGGATTGTGCATTCAATCCCTCAAATGGCAACATCCCATCTGGTGGGCTGCAGATGGGATTAACCAACAGCCCCTCCAGTAGACAGAGCTGACAGGTACCGTGATTTTACCTCTACAGAGGGCCTAAAATCTGCAATCAAATTAACATCCACCAGGACGCTGACACACATCCCCAAAGCAGCTGGCCCTCAAGCTGCTAGCAAATTCACTGACCTCTTGATGAAAATTAACGATGCCCCTGCAAACAACGGATCCTGGCACAACCTACTACTATTTGGCAATGCCTGTCTTGATGTCCCACCAAGGAGGGACAAGTCCCTAGCAACATCTGTTATTAGGGCAATAAATACATTCCCTAGAGATGACAACCTCGTCCGTCTCCCCTCTAGGGCGACAAATACCCGCCGGGCAAATGCCAGCAACAGAACACCTGATGCCTCAAAAATTAGAGCCCAAATTAGCAAAAAAAAAAAAAATAGAAGAGGGTAATACTGCTGGAGCACTGAGACTTATAACCAGTGAGGATACCATCGTCCTTAAGTACGTCATATCAGCACAAATCCGGAAGGACAAACATCCACCCAAGGCTCCTAGTACCAGTATCTACCTCCCTGACATTGCAGCAGGTGAAGAACATTTACCCTACAGGATGCTGATGTGTATAAAACTGCTGTCATTTCCACAGGGTTCAGGAGGAGGTTTCTCCGGTTTAAGGCCACAACATTTACACCAATGCTTAATCCGACAATTGATGCTTCAGAGAGGCTGTTGTCTGAACCCACCAAATTTTCTGTGTGCCTGGCTGGCAGTGTACTGGAGGCCATTAGACCCCTCTTCTTTGGTGCCTCACTATGTGCCCTCCGGAAAAAAGATAGAGGAATCAGGCCGATTGAAGTGGGCAACACCCTTCGGCGCCTTATCGCCAAGGTTGCAGAAAGAATGGTGAGTCAAGAAGCTGCCGCAGTGTTGAAAGCAACACACCTCGGATTTGGTGTTCAACAAGGCTGTAAAGCAGCTGCCCATGCAGCACGAGTATGCATCAAGATGTCAGGTGAAAAGGCCTTGATCAAATTGGACTTTGTCAACGCTTCCAACTTAGTCAGAAGGGATGCTGCTCTCAAAGCAGTTTCTAGACTCTTCCCTTCCCTCTATCCCTTCATACAATCATGTTAAGATGTGACTTCTATTCTATTGTTTGGGGACCATGAAACTATATATATATATATATATATATATATATATATATATATATATATATATATATATATATATATATATATATATATATATATATATATATATATATATATATATATATATATATGTACATTCATTGAAGGTTAGATTAGGCTAGGAAAAAGAGTCTCATAAATCTCCGGTGTTCTCCTACATGGACACTGTACATTTATGAGATCGAGGGATAAAAAGGTCTCACAATAAAGTTAAATTATCCTTTTCTTAACCTTTTTCCTCCACATTATTAATCATTTCGTCAAAAAGCCAGTAAGAAAACTGGATCCTCAGAATGATCTATGTGAGCAGAAATTATCCAAAGGATTATCTGTAATATTCGTAATAAATATGATAAATTCACCCTTGAGTTCTGTGATTAATGACGACGTATGATATGAAAATCACCAAGCTAGGGCATCACCGGCCCCTCATTCCATGCCAGCCAATATGAAAGTTGAAATATAATTGACAATATAAAGGAGAAAATATAGTGCTTGTAAAAATTTGAAAAATAAAAACTTTAAAGACCGCTGTACGGAACTTGTGAAGCAGCAAGATAACCAGAAGCAGTATGCAAAAACAAACAGCAGAGGCAGTGTACACAGATCATGAACAGCAGAGGCAGTGTACACAGATCATGAACAGCAGAGGCAGTGTACACAGATCATGAACAGCAGAGGCAGTGTACACAGATCATGAACAGCAGAGGCAGTGTACACAGATCATGAACAGCAGAGGCAGTGTACACAGATCATGAACAGCAGAGGCAGTGTACACAGATCATGAACAGCAGAGGCAATATATAAAGATATTATTAAGAAATCGAATGCATAAACAATATACTAAAAAAAAAAATGATTTTGAATTTTCCTAAACGAATACGTTATTTGAGGTGTTCTACGATATAGGTTATGTACGTCGCTGATGTACAACCAGAACCACCACTCAGCAGCTGCTAAACACAACTTTAAGTAACAGCAGCAAACTATTACCGGGTAACTTTAAGATCAATAGTTACATGATGACGGACATCAGTGTTTAGTACTCAACCATTGAGAATATATACTCTCATATGTAAGATATATAACTTTAATATCACGAACTATGTAGCTGTAAAGACAAACCCCTCAAGGAAGGTTCCTTGATGTTGGTGAGGGGCTCTTGATTTAGGGAATTGGATCTGTGCTCCAGTTCCTCGAATTAAGCCTGAATGCCTTCCACATCTCCCCCCAGGCGCTGTATAATCCTCCGGGTTTAGCGCTTCTCCCTTGATTATAATAAATATAAAGACAACAAGTAAGACGATGTTTTACCGGGACAACATTTCACTTAGCCAGTCATGATCTGATAAAGCTTTAACCTGAGCGAAACGTGGTAATTAAAAAGAGCTTTTTCTGAATGTTAAAGTTACTTCTAAACCAAAATATTAAGGTTTTAAATAAATTTAGGTTTGCGGTTTAGGAAATTTGTGCCAGTGACTGATGCTAGAGCAGGAAAATGGCGAGTCATTTGTCGAGGCTGTGAGTGACTGACAGCAAGACCTGTGATGTCAGCTGTGACTGACAGCAAGACCTGTGATGTCAGCTGTGACTGACAGCAAGACCTGTGATGTCAGCTGTGAGTGACTGACAGCAAGACCTGTGATGTCAGCTGTGACTGACAGCGAGACCTGTGATGTCAGCTGTGAGTGACTGACAGCGAGACCTGTGATGTCAGCTGTGAGTGACTGACAGCGAGACCTGTGATGTCAGCTGTGACTGACAGCGAGACCTGTGATGTCAGCTGTGAGTGACTGACAGCGAGACCTGTGATGTCAGCTGTGAGTGACTGACAGCGAGACCTGTGATGTCAGCTGTGAGTGACTGACAGCGAGACCTGTGATGTCAGCTGTGAGTGACTGACAGCGAGACCTGTGATGTCAGCTGTGAGTGACTGACAGCGAGACCTGTGATGTCAGCTGTGAGTGACTGACAGCGAGACCTGTGATGTCAGCTAGGACTGTGTCACTTGTATCGTTATCTTGTAGAATTGAAGATTTATTATTATTATTATTATTTTGCGGTTATTATTATGATTATTATTATTATTATTATTATTATTATTATTATTATTATTATTATTATTATTATTATTATTATTTTTATTGTTAATCATTATTATCATTATTATTTTTATTTTCATTATTATTATTATTATTATTATTATTATTAATTATTATTATTACTATTATTACTATTATTATAGCTCCCCTTTTAATGCATGTCTTCCACACCACTTGTCAGCTATGTCATACCTTAACTACATGTTATGAAAGCATTTAATCCAGCTATCTTACTTCACCTCAGCTATATCAGAAGCCTTTATCAAAAGCTACATATAAAAAAACAATAGCAAATAGCTGATGATAGCACAAAAAAATGCTAGTAAACATTCCTTATTGCGGGCGAAAACCTTGGTAGTTGTTTTTTTGCAAATAAATAGAAAAAAATAGATTTTACTTGCCTAGACGTGATTGCAGTTGTCCTTCAATCAGAAATTCCAGCAGAAATAGAAAGGAAGATAATATTAAACACAGGTAAGATCAAGGTAATCTTCATTTACAAAGATAACATTAAGTTGTATATATTGTATATAAATTGTGAGAAATATATTTTAGGTTAGAGTGAGGATTTTGAGTAGTCTGTGAGAAGACGAGAATAAGGAGAGTGAGAGGGACGAGAAATGGGAAGAGAGGACAGAGAGAAAAGGGAGATCAGAATAATGACAAAGGGAATGGGAGTGGTGATGGATGAGGAAGGAGCAGGAGGGAGGGAGAATGGAGAACGAGGAAGGAGGAGTGGAGAAAGGGATGGGATGATAGGAAAAAGAAACAGAGAGAAGAAAATGATTGATAGAAGATAAAGACAAATTGATATGAAAAGATGTGGTAGTTAAAGAAGATCATGGAGGATAAGAAAAGAGGAATAATGAGAAATAAATACTAGAAAGAGAAGACTAAATCAAGAGAGAGAGAGAATATGAGAGGAGATAAAAAGAAAACAGAGGGGGAGGAGAAAGTAAGCATATGGAAAAAAGAGAACACAGACCAGAGAAGATGAAAAAGAGAGCACAAGAAAGTGAGTAAACAAAGGGGAAAGAAGATGAGAAAGCTAAAGAATGTATGAGAGAAGAAGATAACGTGAGCACATGAGAAAGATTACACAGTACATGGGAGACAGCAAGTAGATAGCAAAAGATTTCTCTGCTTATAAGGAAGTTACCAACTGAGAGTGAGAGACAACATCCTGATTCTACTTACACAAGTGCTACTATGACTTGGGTATTTATGAGTAGTTTGTGAACTACCACCCGGGGTGCCAGTGAGTCAACCCAACCACTCCATCAGTTGTATATAGCTGAATCATATATCTGCAAAGTTCTTGAATAAGTCGCAACACCGTGACTGAAACAATTCACAAATTGTTCATAAGTTATAGAGGAAACTTATAGCGATGTTTCTGTCCTGAGTTTCCTATCCTGAGTGCAATAAGTGAACTGCAAATTGTTATCTAACCAGTACTTAAAGCTGTCTAGTTTGTAAATTTAAAACTTCAGTGGAGATTTTTTTGCGTGTGTTCTATAACTCAATTTCTTATAATAAAATCCATTATTAGTGTTGCACCTCTTACCCCGAAGTTTCATTTCATTGTTTCCCTGAATTGAACCGCATTTGTCCTTTAAATATTCTTCGTGTATAAGTATTAAATTTGCTTGGAATCTTAAAAGTTTGAATGGGAACTTCAGTAAGTTTACCTTTCTTGAGATTGAAGATATTACATGCTTGGAGTGTAGCCTCGACCTCAACACCGACTGAGGTAGATGACTCAAGCTACAGGAACACTCAGTATTAGCTGAGGAAGAATACACAAGCTCTGAGAATACTCAGCAGCAGCTGAAGTATAATTCACAAACTACAGGAATACTCAGCACCAGGTGAGGTAGAATACACAAACTACAAGAATACTCAGCACTAGGTGAGGTAGAATACACAAGGTACAATAATACTCAGCACCAGGTGAGGTAGAATACACAAACTACAAGAATACTCAGTACCAGGTGAGGTAGAATACACAAACTACAAGAATACTCAGCACTAGGTGAGGTAGAATACACAAATTACAAGAATACTCAGCACTAGGTGAGGTAGAATACACAAACTACAAGAATACTCAGCACCAGGTGAGGTAGAATACACAAACTACAAGAATACTCAGCACTAGGTGAGGTAGAATACACAAGGTACAAGAATACTCAGCACCAGGTGAGGTAGAATACACAAACTACAAGAATACTCAGCACCAGGTGAGGTAGAATACACAAACTACAAAAATACTCAGCACTAGGTGAGGTAGAATACAAAAGGTACAAGACTACTCAGCACCAGGTGAGGTAGAATACACAAGGTACAAGAGTACTCAGCACCAGGTGAGGTAGAATACACAAACTACAAGACTACTCAGCACCAGGTGAGGTAGAATACACAAGGAACAAGACTACTCAGCACTAGGTGAGGTAGAATGCACAAACTACAAGAATACTCAGCACCAGGTGAGGTAGAATACACAAACTACAAGAATACTCAGCACCAGGTGAGGTAGAATACACAAACTACAAGAATACTCAGCACTAGGTGAGGTAGAATGCACAAACTACAAGAATACTCAGCACCAGGTGAGGTAGAATACACAAACTACAAGAATACTCAGCACTAGGTGAGGTAGAATACACAAACTACAAGAATACTCAGCACTAGGTGAGGTAGAATACACAAACTACAAGAATACTCAGCACCAGGTGAGGCAGAATACACAAACTACAAGAATACTCAGCACCAGGTGAGGTAGAATACACAAACTACAAGAATACTCAGCACCAGGTGAGGTAGAATACACAAACTACAAGAATACTCAGCACCAGGTGAGGTAGAATACACAAACTACAAGAATACTCAGCACCAGGTGAGGTAGAATACACAAACTACAAGAATACTCAGCACCAGGTGAGGTAGAATACACAAACTACAAGAATACTCAGCACCAGGTGAGGTAGAATACACAAACTACAATAATACTCAGCACCAGGTGAGGTAGAATACACAAACTACAATAATACTCAGCACCAGGTGAGGTAGAATACACAAACTACAATAATACTCAGCACCAGGTGAGGTAGAATACACAAACTACAAGAATACTCAGCACCAGGTGAGGTAGAATACACAAGGTACAAGACTACTCAGCACCCGCGGGTCCAGTGGGACTCCTCAGCCAGGGAGGTCAATTAGGCTCAGAAAATGAACCTGTTCCACAAAATAAACTTGCGAATCAGGACAATTAGGAAGCCAGAAAGATCAATGTTTGAAAAGAAAAGAGAAACTGGAACGATAAAGTGCGAGAGGGAGAGGGAGAGAGAGAGAGAGAGAGAGAGAGAGAGAGAGAGAGAGAGAGAGAGAGAGAGAGAGAGAGAGAGAGAGAGAGAGAGAGAGAGAGAGAGAGAGAGAGAGAGAACAGGTGATGGCGAGCCAGACGAGAACACACACAAGATAAATGGTGAGACGTTCAACTTATTTCCCGAGGTATTTATGGTGTAGCCAATATTCGCACTGTGAGAAATATTTCCACGGTGAATAATATTCCCTGGTGAGTAATTTTCACACGGTGAGTAATATTTCCACGGTGAGAATATTTCCACGTAGAGTAATATTTCCACGGCTGGTAATATTACAACTGTGATAAATACTTCTACAGTCATCATTACTTACAGACTGAATATTACTTCCAGAGTAATACTTCCAATGTGCTTGAATTAGGTTAGAGTGTCGTCTATTATATTAAAATTAAACAGCTATGAAATAACAGAATTTCAATAACCAATTCGATTTTGGCTAAATAACAATAAAAGGCGCAATACCGTGACTGGAACGATGCACAAATAACCCAACCCACATATTAGAGAGGAGCTTACGACGTTTCGGTCCAACTTGGACCATTTACAAAGTCACACTAACGAAAAGGAGAGGAGGAAGGGTATATACAGGCAGGAGGTAGTTAGTGTGACTTTGTAAATGGTCCAAGTCGGACCGAAACGTCGTAAGTTCCTCTCTCCTATGTGCGGGTTATTTGTGTATTTTAGCTTACATACCAACGCTCTTCTTGCCGAATAAGGCAAGCGAAAATTTGTGTATGCAACAATTTCGCAAAAATCACACTGAACCTAATGAAAAAAATATATTTCATTGTGTTTGTTTGTTTATTATTTAATTATTGTAAACTTATCTAAACTATATTTAGTTGGATTAGGTTAAATTAAATTGCGCTTGTTATTATGAGGTTAGGTAAGTTTTCTAAGGTTCTTTTGGCACAAAAATGAATTTATACATTAACATATATAAAAAAATATATATCTTTAAAAGTATAAGAGAAAATTTAAAAAAAGACTTATTTTTAAATGGGTTCTTCCTAATTGAACAATTTTACCTATTCGGCACGACATTATATATATATATTTATATATATATATATAAATATATATATATATATATATATATATATATATATATATATATATCTATCTATATATTTTATCACACTGGCCGATTCCCACCAAGGCAGGGTGGCCCGAAAAAGAAAAACTTTCACCATCATTCACTCCATCACTGTCTTGCCAGAAGGGTGCTTTACACTACAGTTTTTAAACTGCAACATTAACACCCCTCCTTCAGAGTGCAGGCACTGTACTTCCCATCTCCAGGACTCAAGTCCGGCCTGCCGGTTTCCCTGAACCCCTTCATAAATGTTACTTTGCTCACACTCCAACAGCACGTCAAGTATTAAAAACCATTTGTCTCCATTCACTCCTATCAAACACGCTCACGCATGCCTGCTGGAATTCCAAGCCCTTCGCACACAAAACCTCCTTTACCCCTCCCTCCAACCTTTCCTAGGCCGACCCCTACCCCGCTTTCCTTCCACTACAGACTGATACACTCTTGAAGTCATTCTGTTTCGCTCCATTCTCTCTACATGTCCGAACCACCTCAAAAACCCTTCCTCAGCCCTCTGGACAACAGTTTTGGTAATCCCGCACCTCCTCCTAACTTCCAAACTACGAATTCTCTGCATTATATTCACACCACACATTGCCCTCAGACATGACATCTCCACTGCCTCCAGCCTTCTTCTCGCTGCAACATTCATCACCCATGCTTCACACCCATATAAGAGCGTTGGTAAAACTATACTCTCATACATTCCCCTCTTTGCCTCCAAGGACAAAGTTCTTTGTCTCCACAGACTCCTAAGTGCACCACTCACTCTTTTCCCCTCATCAATTTTATGATTCACTTCATCTTTCATAGACCCATCCGCTGACACGTCCACTCCCAAATATCTGAATACATTCACCTCCTCCATACTCTCTCCCTCCAATCTGATATTCAATCTTTTGTTATCCTCATAACCTTACTCTTTCCTGTATTCACCTTTAATTTTCTTCTTTTGCACACCCTACCAAATTCATCCACCAATCTCTGCAACTTCTCTTCAGAATCTCTCAAGAGCAGTGTCATCAGCAAAGAGCAGCTGTGACAACTCCCACTTTGTGTGTGATTCTTTATCTGTTAACTCCACGCCTCTTGCCAAGACCCTCGCATTTACAACCCCATCTATAAATATATTAAACAACCTCGGTGACATCACACATCCTTGTCTAAGGCCTACTTTTACTGGGAAATAATTTCCCTCTTTCCTACATACTCTAACTTGAGCCTCACTATCCTCGTAAAAACTCTTCACTGCTTTCAGTAACCTACCTCCTACACCATACACTTGCAACATCTGCCACATTGCCCCCCTATCCACCCTGTCATATGCCTTTTCCAAATCCATAAATGCCACAAAGACCTCTTTAGCCTTATCTAAATACTGTTCACTTATATGTTTCACTGTAAACACCTGGTCCACACACCCCCTACCTTTCCTAAAACCTCCTTGTTCATCTGCTATCCTATTCTCCGTCTTACTCTTAATTCTTTCAATAATAACTCTACCATACACTTTACCAGGTATACTCAGCAGACTTATCCCCCTATAATTTTTGCACTCTCTTTTATCCCCTTGCCTTTATACAAAGGAACTATGCATGCTCTCTGCCAATCCCTAGGTACCTTACCCTCTTCCATACATTTATTAAATAATTGCACCAACCACTCCAAAACTATATCCCCACCTGCTTTTAACATTTCTATCTTTATCCCATCAATCCCGGCTGCCTTACCCCCTTTCATTTTACCTACTGCCTCACGAACTTCCCCCACACTCACAACTGGCTCTTCCTCACTCCTACAAGATGTTATTCCTCCTTGCCCTATACACGAAATCACAGCTTCCCTATCTTCATCAACATTTAACAATTCCTCAAAATATTCCCTCCATCTTCCCAATACATACCTCTAACTCTCCATTTAATAATATATATATATATATATATATATATATATATATATATATATATATATATATATATATATATATATATATATATATATATATATATATATATATATATATATATGTAAATTCTGTTGGAAGACTTATATGAAAAAAAATGTCTTTTTTGTAAATACAAATACCATAATCTATCTTGATAATTAAACAAATTCAAATATTACATGCTATTAAATGAGAGTAAATTGTAGTCAAGAATCTATACACCGAGGGGACATAGGATATATACTCTGAGAGGTGTATATCTCTCAGCGTATATATATATGCTGCGAGTATATTTCGTTTCTTATTTTAAGGATTAGAATATTCTAGTCTGGTTGTGAGAAGGTTACCATGCAGTTTTTATGACCCTTGTGAAGTGTAGTCGATAGGATTTAAACCTCATCATCGAGCCGAGTGGAGTATATAAATATACTCCATATCTCAATGTACAGTCACCTAGAGTTTGCCGCAATACTTAAGGTAGGTATTAAAGTATTCTTGGCTGGTGGTAAATAGATGACATGCAGCCTTAATGACCCTTAGGTTCATAGTCTCAAAACTCTATTAACCATCCAACTAATTAATATTTAATATATTCTTATTGACCACGGGTGATTAAAATAGACAATTAACCTCATGACTACGCATATATAACATTCGACATTATCTCTATGATTTTAAATACTTAATATAGAGTGATATAACTGTCTACTGCATGTCTGTAAAATATTCCAGCAATAGTTTCATGCCAGTAAACAAACTGCTCAGTCATCGTCGTAAGTCTACGTCGTAAATCTAAGTTTAACATCGTAAGTCTTTCGTCATATTTTTAGCGTTTTAAGGCTAATGTTGTTGGGTTAACTTTTAGCTGCCAGGTAGGATACATAGTTGAAGATTGAGACATTTATGCAACATATGGGAATCTTTATTCAGGAAACGTTTCGCCACACAGTGGCTTCATCAGTCCGATACAAAGTAGAAAGGTGTAAGGAGAGGAGTAGTTTGAGGTAATCAGTCCCTCAGCCTGGAGTCGATGTGTTCAGTCCATCAATCTTGTAGAATGTACAGCATAGGGCCGTAGACGTGGCTTATATACTGTAGTGAGGTGAGGCGAAGCAGGAGGAGGTGAGGTCAGAGTGGTACCATCCACTAGTCGAAGTAGGTCTTCTTGTTACAAAGAATTCTTCAACACTTGTCCAACCTTTGGACGAAGACCTACTTCGACTAGTGGATGGTACCACTATGACCTCACCTCCTCCTGCTTCGCCTCACCTCACTACAGTATATAAGCCACGTCTACGGCCCTATGCTATACATTCTACGAGATTGATGGACTGAACACATCGACTCCAGGCTGAGGGACTGATTACCTCAAACTACTCCTCTCCTTACACCTTTCTACTTTGTATCGGACTGATGAAGCCACTGTGTGGCGAAACGTTTCCTGAATAAAGATTCCCTTATGTTGCATAAGTGTCTCAATCTTCAACTTGTCGGTTTTTCAAACCATTCATCACATAGGATACATAGTGCAGGAGCCCTGAAATTTCTCAAGGGGACGCGCCCCAGGCTCAAAGTAAGAAAGGGGGGCGCGCCCAGGCTCAAAGTATGAAAGGGGGGATGCGCCCCCCATCCCAGGCTCCGTATATTCCTTGCTCACGCTAGAAAACCTGGTGAAAATGTACAGAAGAATAGGAATTTGTGGGAGTTTCCTGCAGCCATTTGGCAGCCAGCTGAGACCAGACCTTGAGGCGTCCTCCATGCCTCTCTTACCTCACCATCCACCCATAACTGACTCAGCAGGGGAAACGTAGGGGAGAAAAGGGAAAGGGAGGCGAGAAAGGAAAAAAGGAAAAAAAAAGTGTTGAAACAAGGAGATTAGAAACGGGAAAGAAAATCAGATATGGTAGAGATACGAGAGAATAGTGGAATGATGGTTAGAGCGTTTAAATTTCAATAACTTTCCTGATCTTTCAGTAACTTTTTCAAGGAACAACAGATACAATGTGTATGTTATCAAGAAGATCATCATTGCAAGTTGATATATACATTATCAAGAAGATTATCATTGCAAGTTAATATATACATTATCAAAAAAATCATTGCAAGTTGTTAAACCACGGTTTAACAAGCAACCACTGCTGTGCAGACTTCTAATAACTGTTCACTGCAGTATTTTCTCTTGTTGCAAGATTAGTTAAATAAAAGAGAGTTAGTTAATATTACAGAGAGTCGGTAAGAGCACTGAGAGTCAGTTAAAAGTAGAGTCGGTTAATAGTACAGATTTGATTAAAAGAACACTGACTTACAGTCGGTTGAAAGACACAGAGACATGTCTGAAACATAGATTCTATGTTATAAGTTACAAAAATCAGTTGGAAGCACAGACTGTTAAAAACCACTGCTGGAAGCACTTCCACTGCTGGAAGCACTTCCACTGGAAACACTTTCGCTGCTGGTAACGCAGAATATCTGTTAAAAGACAGGAAATCTGTTGAAAGCACAGAGAGTCTGTTAAAAGCAGAGGAAGCTTGGTATACAGACTGGACGTTTGTCCCCAGTCATATTCACAGTAAACGAGCCCACTTACTCCTAGGTAGCGCAACCTCTCACAACACACGTACATCTATTAGCGCCAACGGTAATCAAGGCAGGAGGATGTATTTGTAATGTTATGTTGCTGTTCTTGTTAATTCTTATATTCATGGGAAAGAGCTAAATCCGTGGGAAAGTCATACATGAGGAATGGGAGATGATGAGCTTTGAAAAGGTAGGTCGAAGGTGGCTCCATTACCTTGCATCAAAAGCCTTTAACTGTTATCAATACCAGCATTAATCATTTCTAATTTAGCATTTTTGTGACTATGATGTTACATGCTTTTACCCTATACATGGCAGTCTTTAAGTCAATGGTAGTACTTTCGGCTCGCAGCTGAAAGACCCGGGTTCAATTCTGGGCGAGTAGAGACGTATGGGTAATTCACCTTCCACCTTCTATTGCAGGTGTACGGTGAATACCTCTAGAAAACTACTTTTCAATAAGTTTTCGAATTCAAACTGTTTTGTAAACAGTCCCTAGATTACTTTGCGTCACCATAGGTCAAAGTCATGGCCGCAGGCTGAGTTATCCGCGCCCTCGTTAGCCCTAATTTAATTTAATTTTTATTTATATATTATGGAATATTTAATACGAGTCAACGAAATTTTAAAATTATTCCAAATGTTTAATATGAGTCCACGAAATTTTAAAATTACCCCAATTAAATCCTTTACTTAAAGGCTGCGTAAATGACTCAAGGTTTGTGAGAGCTTACCAACTCCTCAGTTAGTGGATATCAGGTCATTCTTACCTTCCAGCTGCTTTAAGGAGAAGTTTAAAGCTTCGATCAAACCTTAATATGGCATAGCATCAATTTTAACAACATTAAGCCCACAATTATTAATTTTTTTTGTCATATTTCCCCACATCATGCTTATGGTTCGTATGGGTCATTAGCACAAGGAGTGGTGGAGGCTCGACCCTCCGTCTGCATGTAGCGTGAGTCACGTTATCCTTCAGTATACACTTATCCCCTCCCAGTGGCAGAGAAAGATAGTGGGATTTTAAGTTAATCAAAAGTACTCCGGGGCTTATCAGCTTCTCTGAGTTGTTGTCCTTAATTGCAAGATGTCCTCGTGTGCTCCAGGTGTCCTCGTGTGCTCCAGGTGACCTCGTGTGTTCCAGGTGTCCTCGTGCGCTCCAGGTGTCCTCGTGTGCTCCAGGTGACCTCGTGTGTTCCAGGTGTCCTCGTGCGCTCCAGGCGTCCTCGTGTGCTCCAGGTGACCTCGTGTGCTCCAGGTGTCCTCGTGTGCTCCAGGTGTCCTCGTGTGCTCCAGGTGTCCTCGTGTGCTCCAGGTGTCCTCGTGTGCTCCACTCACTCCACCAACAACGACTTTCACGAGATAAACTCTTGTCCAAGAAGTGAAAGGCACAGACTGACAAATATACAATATATATATATATATATATATATATATATATATATATATATATATATATATATATATATATATATATATATATATATATATATATATATATATATGTATATATGTATATATGTATATATATGTCGTGCGAATACGTAAAATTGGTCAGTTAGCAAGAACTCACTTAAACTAAAATCCTTTCTAAAATTCAAAGTCCTTTCTAAAGTTTAAATATATATTTTTGTCATTTATGTTAATGTAAAATTTAATAATTTTGAACCAAAAGAACCTTACAAAACTTACCTAACCTTATTATAACAAGCGAAACTTAATTTAGCCTAATCCGACTAAACATATTTTAGAAAAGTTTACAATAATTTAATGATAAATACAATGAAATTTATTTTTTCGTTAGGTTCAGAATAATTTTTGCGAAATTATTGCATACACAAATTTTCGCTTGCCTTATTCGGCATGAAGAGCGCTGCTATTTAAGGCTGCAAGTTATCTCTTCACCCAGTCAAGAAGACTTCAATCCCTAAAATGGGAGTTAAAGTAAACTCCTCAGAGTATAAGTTGTATCATGAAGAAATAAAGATTATTATTATTATTATTATTATTATTATTATTATTATTATTATTATTATTATTATTATTATTATTATTATTGCTATTATTATATACAATGAGATATATACAACTGTGTGAAGGAATTTGGGTTTCGTGTAGAAATTTAGCTTCATGAGTTCATCTTAGATGCCTTTAAGAAAAATTATGTGTTTTAAAAAGACAGAGGCCTGTCTGTTAACAGATTATGTCCATCGATTGGATAATTTTAATTACAGACGAAGACAACACAGTACAATAATAAATTAATGACGCTACAGAATTGAGCTTGTTTCTGTCTGCTTGCTTGATTGCTTGCTTGCTTGCTTGCTTGCTTGCTTGCTTGCTTGCTTGCCTTTTTACACTGGTAACTTGCGTTTTCTCTGTGTTCTGTGTGTGTGACCTGTGTGTTCCTTGTACGTCACTTGTGTATTACCTGTGTGTTACCTGTGTGTTACCTGTGTGTTACCTGTGTGTTACCTGTGTGTTACCTGTGTGTTATCTGTGTGTTACCTGTGTGTTGCCTGTGTGTTACCTGTGTGTTACCTGTGTGTTACCTGTGTTACCTGTGTTACCTGTGTATTACCTGTGTGTTACCTGTGTGTTACCTGTGTGTTACCTGTGTGTTACCTGTGTGTTACCTGTGTGTTATCTGTGTGTTACCTGTGTGTTGCCTGTGTGTTACCTGTGTGTTACCTGTGTGTTACCTGTGTTACCTGTGTTACCTGTGTATTACCTGTGTGTTACCTGTGTGTTACCTGTGTGTTACCTGTGTTACCTGTGTGTTACCTGTGTATTACCTGTGTGTTACCTGTGTGTTACCTGTGTGTTGCCTGTGTGTTGCCTGTGTGTTACCTGTGCGTTACCTGTGTGTTACCTGTGTTACCTGTGTTACCTGTGTATTACCTGTGTGTTACCTGTGTGTTACCTCTGTGTTACCTGTGTGTTACCTGTGTGTTGCCTGTGTGTTGCCTGTGTGTTACCTGTGTGTTACCATTGTGTTGCCTGTGTGTTGCCTGTGTGTTACCTGTGTGTTACCTGTGTTACCTGTGTGTTACCTGTTTATTACCTGTGTGTTACCTGTGTTACCTGTGTGTTAACTGTGTGTTAACTGTGTGCTACCTGTGTGTTACCTGTGTGTTACCTGTGTGCTACCTGTGTGTGACCTGTGTGTTCCTTGTACGTCACTTGTGTATTGCCTGTGTGTTACCTGTGTGTTACCTGTGTGTTACCTGTGTGTTGCCTGTGTGTTACCTGTGTGTTACATGTGTGTTACCTGGGTGTTGCCTGTGTGTTACCTGTGTGTTACCTGTGTGTTACCTGTGTGTTACCTGTGTGTTGCCTGTGTGTTGCCTGTGTGTTACCTGTGTGTTACCTGTGTGTTACCTGTGTGTTACCTGTGTGTTACCTGTGTGTTACCTGTGTATTACCTGTGTGTTACCTGTGTGTTACCTGTGTGTTACCTGTGTGTTACCTGTGTGTTACCTATGTTACCTGTGTGTTAACTGTGTGTTACCTGTGTGTTACCTGTGTGTTACCTGTGTGTTACCTGTGTGGTACCTGTGTTACCTGTGTATTACCTGTGTGTTACCTGTGCGTTACCTGTGTGTTACCTGTGCGTTACCTGTGTGTTGCCTGTGTGTTACCTGTGTGTTGCCTGTGTGTTGCCTGTGTGTTACCTGTGTATTACCTGTGTGTTACGTGTGTGTTACCTGTGTGTTACCTGTGTGTTACCTGTGTGTTGCCTGTGTGTTACCTGTGTGTTACCTGTGTGTTACCTGTGTTACCTGTGTGTTACCTGTGTGTTACCTGTGTGTTACCTGTGTGTTACCTGTGTGTTATCTGTGTGTTACCTGTGTATTAACTGTGTATTACGTGTGTGTTACCTGTGTGTTACCTGTGTGTTACCTGTGTGTTGCCTGTGTGTTACCTGTGTGTTACCTGTGCGTTACCTGTGTATTACCTGTGTGTTACCTGTGTGTTACCTGTGTGTTACCTGTGTTACCTGTGTGTTAACTGTGTGTTAACTGTGTGTTACCTGTGTGTTACCTGTGTGTTACCTGTGTGTTACCTGTGTGTTACCTGTGTTACCTGTGTGTTAACTGTGTGTTAACTGTGTGTTACCTGTGTGTTACCTGTGTGTTACCTGTGTGTTACCTGTGTATTACCTGTGTGTTACCTGTGTGTTACATGTGTTACCTGTGTGTTACCTGTGTGTCACCTATGTGTTGCCTGTGTGTTACCTGGGTGTTACCTGTGTGTCACCTGTGTTACCTGTGTGTTAACTGTGTGTTAACTGTGTGTTACCTGTGTGTTACCTGTGTGTTACCTGTGTGTTACCTGTGTATTACCTGTGTGTTACCTGTGTGTTACCTGTGTTACCTGTGTGTTACCTGTGTGTCACCTGTGTGTTGCCTGTGTGTTACCTGGGTGTTACCTGTGTGTCACCTGTGTGTTGCCTGTGTGTTACCTGGGTGTTACCTGTGTGTCACATGTGTGTTGCCTGTGTGTTAGCTGGGTGTTACCTGTGTGTCACCTGTGTGTTACCTGTGTGTCACCTGTGTGTTGCCTGTGTGTTGCCTGGGTGTTACCTGTGTGTCACCTGTGTGTTGCCTGTGTGTTACCTGGGTGTTACCTGTGTGTCACCTGTGTGTTGCCTGTGTGTTACCTGGGTGTTACCTGTGTGTCACCTGTGTGTTACCTGTGTTACCTGTGTGTCACCTGTGTGTTGCCTGTGTGTTACCTGGGTGTTACCTGTGTGTCACCTGTGTGTCACCTGTGTGTCACCTGTGTGTTACCTGTGTGTTACCTGGGTGTTACCTGTGTGTCACCTGTGTGTCACCTGTGTGTCACCTGTGTGTTACCTGGGTGTTACCTGTGTGTCACCTGTGTGTTACCTGGGTGTTACCTGTGTGTCACCTGTGTGTCACCTGTGTGTCACCTGTGTGTTACCTGGGTGTTACCTGTGTGTCACCTGTGTGTTACCTGTGTTACCTGTGTGTCACCTGTGTGTTGCCTGTGTGTTACCTGGGTGTTTCCTGTGTGTCACCTGTGTGTCACCTGTGTGTCACCTGTGTGTCACCTGTGTGTCACCTGTGTGTTACCTGGGTGTTACCTGTGTGTCACCTGTGCGTCACCTGTGTGTCACCTGTGTGTCACCTGTGTGTTACCTGTGTGTTACCTGGGTGTTACCTATGTGTCACCTGTGTATCACTGGTGAGCTAACATTCTCACTCGGGTATACATTGTTTTAGGAAACACATGCGGCACCCATTGTCCTCCAAGTCACTGAAATGATAACTAAGGATTAACTATCACTGAATGGCCTAGCTTCTGAAGAAAAAACTCTAAGCTTCTCATTTGAGTTGAAGCTAGCATGGGGATCGAACCCAAGTTGTTTTAACCATACCCCGGCCGAGATTGAACCCGCGGTCAGAGTCTCAAAACCATCGCGTTAGCCACTAGACCAGCTAGCCACAATAAGATTCGTCCAACTAGGTATATTTCTACACCATAGGAAGGTTAGCATAGGCACCTCTGTGACCACAAATGCAAGTTTTTACAGACGAATCTCCAGCTAGCGTGGCCGTGACGAACTCTAGCTCAAGTCCCCTCACTGCCGTCAACATGACCTTCCTATGGAGTAGAAATATACCTAGTTGGACGAATTTTATTGTGGCTAGCTGGTCTAGTGGCTAACGCGACGGTCTGGAGTTTTGAGACTCTCTGACGGCGGGTTCAATCCTGGCCGGGGTATGGTTTGTTTGCAATCGTGTCATTACGATTTCGTGAGCCAAGTTTTAGCGCGCCTCATGCCCTGCGAAAATTTACGACGCTCTAAACCACTGAACCATACAATCCTACAAACAACTTGAGACTAGCGAACTAGGCTTGCTTCAAGTTGCGAGGTGTTGTTATTGATTAAATACCACTTGTTCATGGCTACAATAATATATGTACTGCTTGTGAAGGATAGTATACCAAACAGGGAGTTTAATGAAATTAGCTTTGAGCCACCCACACCATCGTATGTCCTTGTAACTTGAACCGAACCTAGTTTGCTAAGCTCATATTGTTTGTTGGATTGCATGGTTCAGTGGTTTAGATTATTATTGTTATAATCAAAAAGAAGCGCTAACCAACCAGTGGTTTAGAGTGTTGTGAATTTTCTCTTGTCAGGAGGCGGGCTAAAACAACTCGGGTTGTAACCCCCATTAATCAACCAGCCAAAGTCTTAAAAATGTTCTTATTAGATTTTGACTTTAGATTTGTCAAATGCTGTAACAGTTTTTTTTTTTTTTAATTTTTATTTTTGAGCTTGACGCTCTAGATATTATTGAAGGATACAGAGTGTAGGGTCTGAAAGGAAACAGTTCGATAAGGAACCAGGTCAGTGGGAAATCAGGAATGTGAGGAATCAGGTCTGTGAGGAACTAGGAATCAGGACTGCAGGTAAGCAAGTCTATAAGGAAACAGGCGGTTAAAGAATGAGGTCTAAGAGGAATCAGATCCTAGGAAAATCACGTCTGAAAGAATCAGGTCTGGGAGTAAGAAGGTCTGAGAAAGAAGAGGTCTGAAAGAAAACGCTCCTGAGGAAAAAATAGGTCTATGAAAACTCAGGTCTGTAAAGACCACTTAAGCAGCCTTCAGAAGTAACAATAATGAGCACCCGAGCACAACTCACTGGCCAGACCCACCCACTGGCCCGGCCCACCCACTGGCCCGGCACACCCACTGGCCCGGCACACCCACTGGCCCGGCACACCCACTGGCCTGATATCCAACGGCCCGATGCATCCAATGACCCGGTACATCCATTGGCCGGTACAGCCACTGGCTAGATACGACCACTGGTCCAGTACTGTCACTGGCCAGAAACAGTACCTATGGATCCTTTTGAAGGCGATAGCTGCATACACTTTCACAAAGCATGTGTGTGCATCCACGATCTGTAGGTGTCCTTTTGCGTACCTTGTGTACATTCATTCACCTTCATGTACACTCACTGTACACTCATACACCTTCCTGAACACTCACTACACACTCACACACCCTAGTGAACACTCACCACACACTCATACATCCTCGTGAACACTCACCACACGCTCATACACCCTCGTGAACACTCACCACACACTCATACACCCTCGTGAACACTCACCACACACTCATACACCCTCGTGAACACTCACCACACACTCATACACCCTCGTGAACACTCACCACACACTCATACACCCTCGTGAACACTCACCACACACTCATACACCCTCGTGAACACTCACCACACACTCATACATCCTCGTGAACACTCACCACACACTCATACATCCTCGTGAACACTCGCCACACACTCATACACCCTAGTGAACACTCACCACACACTCATACATCCTCGTGAACACTCACCACACACTCATACACCCTCGTGAACACTCACCACACACTCATACACCCTCGTGAACACTCACCACACACTCATACACCCTCGTGAACACTCATCACACTCTCATACACCCTCGTGAACACTAACCACACACTCATACACCCTCGTGAACACTCACCACACACTCATACACCCTCGTGAACACTCATCATACTCTCATACACCCTTGTGAACACTCATCACACTCTCATACACCCTCGTGAACACTCATCACACTCATACACCCTCGTGAACACTAACCACACCCTAGTGAACACTCACCACACACTCATACACCCTCGTGAACACTCACCACACACTCATACACCCTCGTGAACACTCACCACACACTCATACACCCTCGTGAACACTCACCACACACTCATACACCCTCGTGAACACTCACCACACACTCATACACCCTCGTGACACTCACCACACACTCATACACCCTCGAGAACACTCACCACACACTCATACACCCTCGTGAACACTCACCACACACTCATACACCCTCGTGACACTCACCACACACTCATACACCCTCGTGAACACTCACCACACACTCATACACCCTCGTGAACACTCACCACACACTCATACACCCTCGTGAACACTCACCACACGCTCATACACCCTCGTGAACACTCACCACACACTCATACACCCTCGTGAACACTCACCACACACTCATACACCCTCGTGAACACTCACCACACACTCATACACCCTCGTGAACACTCACCACACGCTCATACACCCTCGTGAACACTCACCACACACTCATACACCCTCGTGAACACTCACCACACGCTCATACACCCTCGTGAACACTCACCACACACTCATACACCCTCGTGAACACTCACCACACGCTCATACACCCTCGTGAACACTCACCACACACTCATACACCCTCGTGAACACTCACCACACACTCATACACCCTCGTGAACACTCACCACACACTCATACACCCTCGTGAACACTCATCACACTCTCATACACCCTCGTGAACACTCATCACACTCTCATACACGCTCGTGAACACTCATCACACTCTCATACACCCTCGTGAACACTCACCACACACTCATACACCCTCGTGAACACTCACCACACACTCATACACCCTTGTGAACACTCATCACACTCTCATACACCCTCGTGAACACTCATCACACTCATACACCCTCGTGAACACTAACCACACCCACAATACACTTTCATAAACACTCATCACACTTTCATACACCTTCGTGAACACTCAACCCCACATTACACTCTCATGAACACTCATCACACACTCATGCACTCTTCGTGATGAATGTTGATGTATATAATATTCAACGTAAAGCTTCAAACATTATCTCCCATACATTATCCACCATGGGTGACCTAAACTGTCAGCCCAGACACCAATTTTCCACCATATCACTAACAGTTATAGTTCCAAATAACTCCTATTAGAGAAAATTAGTTAATAAGTCATATTTCTTCTCTGCTTATTTATTATATATTTTCTGTTTCATTGTAGCCTTGGTTTATATTTGTGAGTCAGGAAGCTGTGTTACATTGTAGCCTTGGTTTATATTTGTGAGTCAGGAAGCTGTGTTACATTGTAGCCTTGGTTTATATTTGTGAGTCAGGAAGCTGTGTTACATTGTAGTCTTGGTTAATATTTGTGAGTCGGAAGACGAAGAACTAAGTAGATAAATTTTCGACATCATATTTGTCATTCAGCTCAAGGAGTAATGGGGACTCGATCCTCTGTCTGCCAATAGCCGTTAGAAGAATCTAGAAACGCCAAAGGCTCTTAGACGACAACGTAATATCACACATGTTCCTCTCATACTCTCTTGTCATTACTCTTAGGCACGTTGTCTTTCTATTCACATTGCTTGGTACTTTTGCACCCCTTGACTCAGGGTAATTCATCCAAACTGTTTGTTGGCTGCATGTCACTTGTTCACCATCACTCAACGAGAATTTATTCCTTAAAATAGGGATTACAGGCCTAATTCTTTAAAATAGGGATTACAGGCTTTATTCCTGAAAACAGAGATTACAGGATTTATTCCTGAAAACAGGGATTACAGGATTTATTCCTGAAAACATGGATTACAGGATTTATTCCTGAAAATAAAGATTACAGGCTTTATTCCTTAAAATAGGGATTACAGGCTTAATTCCTTCAAATAGGGATTACAGGTTTTATTCTTTAAAATAGGGATTACAGCCTTTATTCCTTAAAGTAGGGATTAAAGTATACGCTCAGTGTATATGTATTCTGAGACACATATACCTCTCGGTGTATATACTGAGACACACAAACCTCTCGGTGTATGTACTGAGACACGTACTCTTCTCGATGTATATACTGAGACGCATACACTTCTCGGTGTATATACTGAGACACGTACTCTTCTCGGTGTAGATACTGAGACACGTACTCTTCTCTGTGTATATACTGAGACGCATACACTTCTTGGTGTATATATTGAGACACATACACTTCTCGGTGAATATACTGAGACATTTCTCGGTGTATATACTGAGAGACACACTTCTCGGTGTATATACTGAGACATATTCACTTATCGCTGTATATACTGAGACACATACACTTCTCGGTGTATATACTAAGACATACACTTCTCGCTGTATATATCCTGTGACTGTTAGACTTGCTTTCTTCGTTATCTATACTTTCTCATTTCCTTTTTTTTTTCTCCTGACAGTGTCTCTTGAATCACAGGGTTCTGTATGATTCTTCTGTTCCTCTTTCTAAACGTTATTTTTCCTTTCTCTCTCTCTCTCTCTCTCTCTCTCTCTCTCTCTCTCTCTCTCTCTCTCTTTCTCTTCCTGACATTTTCACGTAAGAAATTCCGCTTTTTCGTTTTTTTCCCGATTAATTAGTCGTCCCAATTTGTCTTATTCAGAAAATGTTCCACACCATAGCAATCGCTTTTTCTATCAGCAGGTTTATTTTCCCAATCTTACTTTCTATGTTTATCAGTCTCTGTGTTGCTCTTGAAAGATGGTAAGGAAGTTGTGGTCGATGATTCTTCTTGCTGGCTTAAAATGAAGCTTTTCTTTACTGAGATTCTCAAGATCAAGATCTCAAGCAACTGTCTTTGATGTGTCACTCGCTTGTTCGCGTCCCTGTTAGTTCCTTGATGTGTTGGGTTAAGGTGTTCGTCTTCATGATGTGTTGGGTTAAGGTGTTCGTCTTCATGATGTGTTGGGTTAAGGTGTTCTTCTTCATGATGTGTTGGGTTAAGGTGTTCGTCTTCATGATGTGTTGGGTTAAGGTGTTCGTCTTCATGATGTGTTGGGTTAAGGTGTTCTTCTTCATGATGTGTTGGGTTAAAGTGTTCTTCTTCATGATGTGTTGGGTTAAAGTGTTCTTCTTCATGATGTGTTGGGTTAAGGTGTTCTTCTTCATGATGTGTTGGGTTAAAGTGTTCTTCTTCATGATGTGTTGGGTTAAAGTGTTCTTCTTCATGATGTGTTGGGTTAAGGTGTTCTTCTTCATGATGTGTTGGGTTAAGGTGTTCTTCTTCATGACGTGTTGGGTTAAGGTGTTCTTCTTCATGACGTGTTGGGTTAAGGTGTTCTTCTTCATGATGTGTTGGGTTAAAGTGTTCTTCTTCATGATGTGTTGGGTTAAAGTGTTCTTCTTCATGACGTGTTGGGTTAAGGTGTTCTTCTTCATGACGTGTTGGGTTAAGGTGTTCTTCTTCATGACGTGTTGGGTTAAAGTGTTCTTCTTCATGACGTGTTGGGTTAAAGTGTTCTTCTTCATGACGTGTTGGGTTAAGGTGTTCTTCTTCATGATGTGTTGGGTTAAGGTGTTCTTCTTCATGACGTGTTGGGTTAAAGTGTTCTTCTTCATGATGTGTTGGGTTAAAGTGTTCTTCTTCATGATGTGTTGGGTTAAAGTGATCTTCTTCATGACGTGTTGGGTTAAAGTGTTCTTCTTCATGACGTGTTGGGTTAAGGTGTTCTTCTTCATGATGTGTTGGGTTAAGGTGTTCTTCTTCATGATGTGTTGGGTTAAGGTGTTCTTCTTCATGATGTGTTGGGTTAAGGTGTTCTTCTTCATGATGTGTTGGGTTAAGGTGTTCTTCTTCATGACGTGTTGGGTTAAAGTGTTCTTCTTCATGATGTGTTGGGTTAAGGTGTTCTTCTTCATGACGTGTTGGGTTAAAGTGTTCTTCTTCATGACGTGTTGGGTTAAAGTGTTCTTCTTCATGACGTGTTGGGTTAAAGTGTTCTTCTTCATGACGTGTTGGGTTAAGGTGTTCTTCTTCATGACGTGTTGGGTTAAAGTGTTCTTCTTCATGACGTGTTGGGTTAAGGTGTTCTTCTTCATGATGTGTTGGGTTAAGGTGTTCTTCTTCATGATGTGTTGGGTTAAGGTGTTCTTCTTCATGATGTGTTGGGTTAAAGTGTTCTTCTTCATGACGTGTTGGGTTAAGGTGTTCTTCTTCATGATGTGTTGGGTAAAGGTGTTCTTCTTCATGACGTGTTGGGTTAAAGTGTTCTTCTTCATGACGTGTTGGGTTAAAGTGTTCTTCTTCATGACGTGTTGGGTTAGAGTGTTCTTCTTCATGACGTGTTGGGTTAAGGTGTTCTTCTTCATGATGTGTTGGGTTAAAGTGTTCGTCTTCATGATGTGTTGGGTTAAAGTGTTCTTCTTCATGACGTGTTGGGTTAAAGTGTTCGTCTTCATGATGTGTTGGGTTAAGGTGTTCTTCTTCATGATGTGTTGGGTTAAAGTGTTCGTCTTCATGATGTGTTGGGTTAAGGTGTTCTTCTTCATGATGTGTTGGGTTAAGGTGTTCGTCTTCATGATGTGTTGGGTTAAAGTGTTCTTCTTCATGATGTGTTGGGTTACGGTGTTCTTCTTCATGATGTGTTGGGTTAAAGTGTTCTTCTTCATGATGTGTTGGGTTAAGGTGTTCGTCTTCATGATGTGTTGGGTTAAGGTGTTCGTCTTCATGATGTGTTGGGTTAAGGTGTTCGTCTTCATGATGTGTTGGGTTAAAGTGTTCTTCTTCATGATGTGTTGGGTTAAAGTGTTCTTCTTCATGATGTGTTGGGTTAAGGTGTTCGTCTTCATGATGTGTTGGGTTAAAGTGTTCTTCTTCATGATGTGTTGGGTTAAGGTGTTCGTCTTCATGATGTGTTGGGTTAAAGTGTTCTTCTTCATGATGTGTTGGGTTAAGGTGTTCTTCTTCATGATGTGTTGGGTTAAGGTGTTCTTCTTCATGATGTGTTGGGTTAAGGTGTTATTCTTCATGATGTGTTGGGTTAAGGGGTTCGTCTTCATGATGTGTTGGGTTAAAGTGTTCTTCTTCATGATGTGTTGGGTTAAGGTGTTCTTCTTCATGATGTGTTGGGTTAAGGTGTTATTCTTCATGATGTGTTGGGTTAAGGTGTTATTCTTCATGATGTGTTGGGTTAAGGTGTTCTTCTTCATGATGTGTTGGGTTAAGGTGCTATTCTTTATGATGTGTTGGGTTAAGGTTTTCGTCTTCATGATGTGTTGGGTTAAAGTGTTCTTCTTCATGATGTGTTGGGTTAAGGTGTTCGTCTTCATGATGTGTTGGGTTAAGGTGTTATTTTTCATGATGTGTTGGGTTAAGGTGTTATTCTTCATGATGTGTTGGGTTAAGGTGTTCGTCTTCATGATGTGTTGGGTTAAAGTGTTCTTCTTCATGATGTGTTGGGTTAAGGTGTTCGTCTTCATGATGTGTTGGGTTAAGGTGTTCGTCTTCATGATGTGTTGGGTTAAGGTGTTCATCATAAAGTCTAGTCATTTAGCTCTCAGTGTTTACTATGGATCTTTTAAACCATGATTGTGACACAGTATACTTCAGTGATGTTTTCTCTCAGTCTACGTCTTTCAAGAGAGTAAACGTTCAGGGTTCTCATTCAATCTTCGTTTGAAAGATTTCTTATGCAGAGGATTAATTTTGTCATCTGTTGCTGCATGTTCGCCAATGCATTTGCATCTGTTCTGTAGCCTGGAGACCTACTCTTGTGACCTTCTCTCCCTATTCTTCAAAGTATACATGGAATCTGCCTCCATTAATCCTTCGTCCAAGTCATTCCACAAGCCGACGACTCTAAGACTCCCTAACGTCCCTGTAGCTTATCTGTGTCTTCAGTGATAAGGAAAGCGTGCCACCGTGCACGCTTTCCTTATCACTTCAACAGTCTATACCTGTCCACCCTATCAAGTCCTCTCAGTAATTTATATGGCCATGTCTACCCTTGTTCATCCCGTACTATAGTCAGGTTCAGTTCCTTCACCTTCTACTCATAGCTCATACCCCTTAGCTCTAGGGCTATTCTCGTTGGATATTTCTGCACTTTCTTCTGTTATTTAACACACTTTATCAGAGGGTTTTTTGATTTTGCAGCATACTTCAAGAGAGGCCTGATTCATGTTGTATATTGGGCCGTGAATGACTTCTTCGTCGAGATTCCTAAAGGATACTCTTAGATTTGCCAGATTAACATTCGCTACTAACACCGTCACTGTAACAACAACCACCACCAACACCATCACTGCCACCACTGCCACCACAACTGAGACTGCCACCACCATCTACAGAACACAACGGAAGTCAGCCTGACAATTGCGTCACAGAAATAAACTGGTGTAGCAACAGAGTGAAGTGGGCGCCGCACTCCCAGGAACAATGATCTTAATGGATGCCATGATTTGGAATGGGAATGACCAGCAAGGTGGCATGAGTGAGAGTGACCAGGCGACACAACTAGAGGCAGGAGAGAAAGGCTGAGAGGAGAGGAGGAGAGAAAGTGGTCTAATGAGAAAGAAATAGAAAAAGACACTGTGGAAAAGGGAGAGATACATTGGCAAGAGCAATAGGGAAGGGAGGAGGAAGAGAAAAAAGTGAATTAGCGAAAGTAAGAGGGAAGAGAGAGAGGGGAGAGAGAGAGGGGAGAGAGAGGGGAGAGAGAGAGAGGGGAGAGTGGGGAGAGAGAGGGGAGAGTGGGGAGAGAGAGGCGAGAGGGAGAGAGAGTGGGGAGAGGCGAGAGGGAAAGAGAGTGAGGAGAGGCGAGAGAGAGAGAGAGAGAGAGAGAGAGAGAGAGAGAGAGAGAGAGAGAGAGAGACAGACAGACAGACAGACAGACAGACAGACAGAGAGACAGACAGACAGAGAGACAGACAGAATGCCACGAAGCAGCTAGTTAATCATGTGCCACACAATCATTCTTAGGATGGTAGCCCAAGAACATATGGATACACGGAAAGTCGTAGGAACTAGGTCCTTAAACAAGCTTAACAGAAATATATTTGGCTGTTTATCATTTCCAATTTGAGGATATTAACTCAAAGTATCTTGTAACTGTGTGTGTATATATATGAAAAAAGATCACAGTAAACAGGTAATGCTATATTTACATCATAAACATAGCATTAGAATTGGACAAGATTCTAAATCTATATTTATTCATGTGAGAGATTTTAACCATCCATTTGATTTTCTAAAGGCTGAGAAAGTTGTATCAAGCAAGTCCATGGTCGACAGGAATATAATTGAATCTTGTTTCATAAAAAGCAGTTTTGAAAATAATGTGAATATTTCCTTTGGTTTATATAAATTAGATCAATTTATAATTAATAAAATTTGGGAAGAATTTAATGATACATTAAACAAGTAATAACTCTTAATTCTTGGGTAAAGTATCAGGGGGTTTCACAGAGTCGGGTGTCGTCACACGTGTGTGAGGTGTTACTTTGTTGTGGGATATGATGGTGAGGTGTAGTCTTGACTCTTTTTATGAGTTCCTTTGATGTTTTGTTTTTATAGTTCCTTGATAATGTGAGAAGTCACGAAAGCGCTTGGAATTTCACTATTCTTTCACAGTGGTTGTTTTGCGACTAACCACGGTACCTACAGGACCACGCAATTCTGCGAGAATAACGCACAAAGCCAAGCTAGGTGTTTTACCTTTTTCCGAGGACATACAGTGGACTGGGTGCCTCTGAGCTAATTTCATTCTACTCCCTGTTTGGTGTACTAGCCCAACGAGCAGTATTTTATATTACTGTAACCACGAACGAGCGGTATTGAAACAACATTTGAGGCAGGCCAAAGCAGCATGGGTTCGAGTCCTTGGCTAGTCGCATTGTTGTTATTGATCAATACCACGTGTTCGTGGTTACAATAATATATATATATATATATATATATATATATATATATATATATATATATATATATATATATAATATATATATATATATATATATATATATATATATATATATATATATATATATATATATATATATATATATATATATATATATATATATATATATATATATATATATAATGTCGTGCCGAATATGCAAAACTGGTCAATTAGCAAGAACTCATTTAAAATTAAGTCTTTTCTGAAATTTTCCCTTATACGTTTAAATATATATTTTTTTCATTAATGATAATGTAAAAAATTTTAATTTTGCACCAAAAGAATCTTAGAAAACTTATCTAACCTTATTATAACAAGAACAATTTATTTAAGCCTAACCTAACTAAATATATTTTAGATTTGTTTACAGTAATTTAATACTAAACAAACACAGTGAAATATATTTTTTTCGTTAGGTTCAGAATGATTTTTGTGAAATTATTGCATACACAAATTTTCACTTGTCCTATATGGCAATATGAGCGTTGCTATTTAAGCCAAGATCGCAAGTTCTGCCTATTCGGCACGACATATATATATATATATATATATATATATATATATATATATATATATATATATATATATATATATATATATATATATATATATATATATATATATAATGTCGTGCCGAATATGTAAAACTGGTCAATTAGCAAGAACTCATTTAAAATTAAGTCCTTTCTGAAATTTTCTCTTATACGTTTAAAGATATATTTTTTCATTAATGTTAATGTAAAAATTTTTAATTTTGCACCAAAAGAATCTTAGAAAACTTACCTAACCTTATTATAACAAGAGCAATTTATTTTAGCCTAACCCAACTAAATATATTTTAGATTTGTTTACAATAAATTAATACTAAACAAACCCAGTGAAATATATTTTTTAGTCAGGTTCAGAATGATTTTGGCGAAATTATTACATACACAAATTTTCACTTGTCCTATATGGCAAGATGAGCGTTGCTATTTAAGCTAAGATCGCAAGTTCTGCCTATTCGGCACGACATATATATATATATATATATATATATATATATATATATATATATATATATATATATATATATATATATATATATATATATATATATATATATGCAAGACAAGCCACGGGAGGGATGGGGTGGAAATCTTTAGCTCAAGTACTTTCAAACTTCTCAGTGCATCATCAGAAGCTATGCAATGTTGCAACTGAAGGATTGAGGGGAAGATTTTTCTCAGAGTAGCACAACGTAGGCTGATGCCACACACAGTCTCTCTGAATGTGAGGCAGCGGTCTCTGTGTCGTAGCTCCAGATGACGTACTGAGAAGTGTGAAAGTACTTGAGCTAAAGATTCCCTCTCCCCCCCGGTGGCCTGTCTTGCCTTAACATCACCTGTCTGCAATTGTTTGTTCATAAAATATTCAAACAGCTCCGGGGAGAATCTTTGAGTTTTCCCTGAGGTACGTTTACTGTCTTGTCTGAGGATGAGGGTTACCCAGTCCAGCCATAGAGATGGTATTTACCTATATTTTATAATTATATATATATATATATATATATATATATATATATATATATATATATATATATATATATATATATATATATATAAATATATATATATATATATATATATATATATATATATATATATATATATATTAAAACCCCAAGCGAATATATTTTAGAATATATAAAAGTGTTTTAAATGACGATAATATTGAACATTTTTCGTAAATGGAGGATGCGCTGAATGCCACAGTTATTTCACCAGTTACTAATGTATATTTATTATGCAATTATGGTTTATCATGTTAGGAATATACGTTTCCACGCTGAGCAACCCACTTTGAACTGTTAATTATTATGCATAAATTATGCAGTTTAGTAAGGCGAGGAACAATGTTAATACAATTTTTTATTATTAATTATACTACTACTACTAATAATAATATAATGCAAATGTTTTACATGATGGTAGGATTGCTGGTGTCTTTCTTTTTTTCTGTCTCATAAACATGCAAGATTTCAGGTATGTCTTGCTACTTCTACTTACACTTAAGTCACACTACACATACATATACAAGCATATATATACACATCCCTCTGGGTTTTCTTCTATTTTCTTTCTAGTTCTTGTTGATTTCCTCTTATCTCCATGGGGAAGTGAAAGAGAATTCTTCCTCCGTAAGCCATGCGTGTTGTAAGAGGCGACTAAAATGCCGGGAGCAAGGGGCTAGTAACCCCTTCTCCCGTATATATTTCTAAATTTAAAACGAGATACTCGTTTTTATTTTTAGGTCACCCTGCCTCTCTGGGATACGGACAGTTCGTTGAAAGAAAATAATAAAAATAATTACAATAATAAAACATTAATAATAATAATAATAATAATAATAATAATAATAATAATAATAATAATAATAATAATAATAATAATAATAATAATAATAATAATAATAATAAACACCGCCTTAAGACTGTTGGAACGTGTGTGACACGTTGGTTTATACTGAAATGTAGAACTAGCAAATAATTTTAACCATGATATTCATTATCAGTGACCTAAAATTAGCTGGAAATTGCTACTCTGGTCTCGGAAGAATTTTGGTTGTTGACCAGTGTAATAATAATAATCAGACCTGAGGCCAGGTCAGTTTACCAAACAAGTCACTTGATTTGGTCCTTAAAAGCAGCTCATGCCGTCTACTGAGTGTCCTAGAAGAACTGTGTTGAACTTAGCTCTGCTGGAAGTTTGCGACTACTCTCAGCTCTGATATTACTGTTATCTGGGGAAGTTTGCGACTACTCTCACCTCTGATATTACTTTTATCTGGGGAAGTTTGCGACTACTCTCACCTCTGATATTACTGTTATCTGGGGAAGTTTGCGACTACTCTCACCTCTGATATTACTGTTATCTGGGGAAGTTTGCGACTACTCTCACCTCTGATATTACTGTTATCTGGGGAAGTTTGCGACTACTCTCACCTCTGATATTACTTTTATCTGGGGAAGTTTGCGACTACTCTCACCTCTGATATTACTATTATCTGGGGAAGTTTGCGACTACTCTCAGCTCTGATATTACTGTTATCTGGGGAAGTTTGCGACTACTCTCAGCTCTGATATTACTGTTATCTGGGGAAGTTTGCGACTACTCTCAGCTCTGATATTACTGTTATCTGGGGAAGTTTGCGACTACTCTCAGCTCTGATATTACTGTTATCTGGGGAAGTTTGCGACTACTCTCAGCTCTGATATTACTATTATCTGGGGAAGTTTGCGACTACTCTCAGCGCTGGTATTACTGTTATCTGGGGAAGTTTGCGACTACTCTCAGCGCTGGTATTACTATTATCTGGGGAAGTTTGCGACTACTCTCAGCGCTGGTATTACTATTATCTGGGGAAGCTTGCGACTACTCTCAGCGCTGGTATTACTGTTATCTGGGGAAGCTTGCGACTACTCTCAGCTCTGACATTACTTTTATCTGGAGAAGCTTGCGACTACTCTCAGCGCTGGTATTACTGTTATCTGGGGAAGCTTGCGACTACTCTCAGCGCTGGTATTACTATTATCTGGGGAAGTTTGCGACTACTCTCAGCGCTGGTATTACTGTTATCTGGGGAAGCTTGCGACTACTCTCAGCGCTGGTATTACTGTTATCTGGGGACGTTCTTGCCCATTTTACACCGACACCAGCGGCCTACATTGACTCTCTAAATTTCCAGAGGCTTTATTTATTGATCCAATATCCAAGAGCATTGGACCAGGTCTTTAAAACACAATACATATAACTGGACCAGGCTCTGAGAACACAGGATAACGGACAATATTCTGTACCAGACTATGAGAACACAATCTACAACACCAACAGCAGTAATAGCAGCAGTAACAACAATAGCACCAACAGCAGTAACAACAGCAGCAGCAACAACACTAGCAATATTGGGGCAACAACCTGAGCAGCAGCAGCACCAACAGAAGCAGCAACAGAACAGCAGCAACAGTAAAACAAATGGAAGAAACAACAACGTCAGCAGCAGCACCAACAGCAGCAAAAGCAGCAGGAACAATAATAGCAGCAGCGGTAACCGCAGCAACATCGACGGAAACAGCACCAGCAACACAATAGCAACAACAGCAACAGTAATAACAATAGCAGCAACGCCAGCAGCAGGAGCAAAAGCAGCAGCAGCACCAACAACAACAATAGCAGCAACAGCAATGATAATAGCAGCAACAGTAACAACAACAACAACAACAACTACAGCAGCAACAACACCAACAACAGCAGCAACAGTCCACCTTAATTGGCTGTCAAGTTGTTTTATTCCTGAACTAATTGAGTGACTCCGAGTGCAAGTGACCAAGTGTCTGTTGAACAGAGAGCTCACACGATGCTGTTGTCTTTGTTGCAACTCTTGTTGTCTTTGTTGTAATTATTATTGTCTTTGTTGCATCTATTATTGTTTTTGTTGTAACTATTATTGTCTTTGTTGCAACTATTATTGTCTTTGTTGTAACTATTATTGTTTTTGTTGTAACTATTATTGTTTTTGTTGTAACTATTATTGTCTTTGTTGCAACTATTATTGTCTTTGTTGTAACTATTATTGTTTTTGTTGCAACTATTATTGTCTTTGTTGTAACTATTATTGTTTTTGTTGCAACTATTATTGTCTTTGTTGCAACTATTGTCGTATTTGTTGCAATTATTTTGTTGTAGCTATTGTTTTCGTTGCAACTATTGTTGTCTTTATTTTAACTATTGTTGCTTTCGTTCAGTTTCTGCCTTGTCTGAGCAATTGCTGTCATTGTCCGAGCTATTGCTGTTTTTGTCTGAACTGTTTCTGTCATTGTCTTTGCTAGTGCTGTCATTGAGCTGTTGCTGTCTTTGAACTAGTTTTTGTCTTTTTTTTTAGCAGTTACTAGCCTAGCTGTTAGTTTAGCGATTAATTGATGAAGGATTGAGCCTGCACCATTCCTTGTACTGAATAACCCTCACGGTTTTAGCGAACCAGGTCGAAGTAATAATTATTTATCTTCATTAGAACTATTATTGATCAGTGTTTCCTGGAGCATCAATATTATTGCTGGCCTCTAAAAAAAAAAATTTCCTGAAAAATTAAAAAAATACATTTAAAACTAATCAGTATAATTTTTTTACATGTTTTTAATAAAATGCTAATTTTATTATTGCGTTTAAATAAAAATGGAAGATTAATACATACGGTGACATACATAGCAGATACAGTGTTCCCATTACGGTACCAGATAATGATAAAATAATCATATGTGCTTAAGATTCATGCACATCCTGGCCAGTATTGAGGAATTTATGTGAATGTTGCAAATGTCTGAATGAATGATACAGATGTGTAAGTGGATGATTCAGATGATTGGGGAATGATGTAGATGCTAGAATGAATGATGCTTGAGTGAATGATAACTGAATGAATAACGCATTTGTATCAGTGTATGATACCAATATCTGTATAAGCAATACAAAAGTCTCAAGAAATGATACTGATATTCTCATGATGGCAGAACGAATGATGCAAATGTCAAAGAGAATCACACAAATGTCAGACAGAATGAAGCAGGAGTCCGAAGGACTAGTCCCGTTTTTTTTAAGTATCATGCAGGATGTTTATGCTTCTCCACTCACATGTGTACTGTCTCAGATGTAAACTTCTAAAGACACAGTGAGCAACACAGAGAAGCTTGAAAAGTCCCAGAACAATTTGAATTTGGTGTATAGAGGAAAAAAACAGAGCAAAAGAAAGCCCTGTTAAAATTGAATGTGAAATATTATATATATATATATATATATATATATATATATATATATATATATATATATATATATATATATATATATATATATATATATATATATATATATATATATATATATACTAGTGCTTGATATCACTATTTGCGCACATTCGGAAGTTCTGCGGTATAGCGAGCCGTAATGTGTGCAGCTCCTCTCTCATGTAGTTTAAAGTGGAAGAGATCATCAGAGAGCATCTGACCGGCACATCTGCAAAATATTCCTTCATTAGAGAGGCTGTTGGCAGAAGTCTGTGCTAGCTGGGACGCCGGTGCGCGCGCGCACACACACACACACACACACACACACACACACACACACACACACACACACACACACACAAACATGTTCCTTTGCGAGCATATAATGAGTTAAATCGGAGAATATTTAATCATCTGTCAGTGCAATCAGAAATACGTTTGAGTGCCTGTCAGTGTACGTAGTAGTGTGTAAGAATATCATTGTACGTAGAAGTGTGTCAAAATACCTGCCAATGTACGCTGGGGTGTGTTAGAGTAACATAATACAAGTGCTAGTGCAAATTTATCATTTTTTTTTGTTTTCGTGTTGTCTGAAACCCGCATTAATATATGCAGGTGCGTGGCCCCTCGTCAAGGTGTGTGCATGCGTGCCGTGGAACCTATGTGCGTCACGCATAGCACTAGGTCTACTGCGGTCAGTTGAAGGGTATAACAACCTAGTCATGACGGGTAGGTAGGAGAGAGATAGAGAGAGACAGACGGAGGAGGAGACGAAAGAAGAAGAGGAAAGGGGAAACAAAAGCGACCCCAGAAAGGAGGTCGAACTGTGTGCTACTGCAGGGAAACAACTATTCCTGACCCTCTGCAAGAGAGTCATTACAGCCAGCTTCCACAAGACTGCCTCCCTGGTAATAAACTAGTGGGAAGAACGACTTAGTAGGCGCTACATAATACCATTCTCACGGCTGCCACGTTGATTTTACGCTAGTTTGCTCATTATGCGGAGAGAAGACACAGGGCACCACCAATACTACCCTAATGACTAGACTGTTTTAATTACTCCACCACTTGATTACTTGCGGCCTTAATTATACGGCTTTTTGTAATTATAGTTCTTCAAAGCTCAGCGTCTTGCGAGTCGGTGAAGAGCTGAATGAATTAAGCCTAACAAGTCGATTAAAACATTGCTAGATAACTCAGTCATAACGCAAATTAGACATTTTAAATCAAATTATATCTGACAATTTTAGTTACACATGAGAGTTCAAATTACACACAGGTAAACTGTAAGGAACCGTGAAAACCTGGGGAGATTTATAGCCAATATGGACCAAAAGATTATAAGAACATTAACTACAAGGGAATACTACTCAGTGCAGAAC
This sequence comes from Cherax quadricarinatus, assembly GCF_038502225.1. Classification (NCBI taxonomy): domain Eukaryota; kingdom Metazoa; phylum Arthropoda; class Malacostraca; order Decapoda; family Parastacidae; genus Cherax; species Cherax quadricarinatus. Next base: position 14,059,465 of record NC_091351.1, read on the forward strand.
TAACATCACTTGTAGAAATAGATATGGAAATAAATGTTGAATAAATCCAGTGAAATGTAGGAGTGACTTTAGCACAGAGGACAATGACTCAACATTCATTGACTACAGCCCATCAACTTTGTACCAGCAGATACATAATAGGTAGAATTATTCACGAGAGAAGAAGAAATGGTAATGTAGAGAGTGTCTGTTCAGTCAGTCTTCACAAGGGAACTAAACAAACTCCTCCAGAGAGGGACTTATCACTTACATTGCGTCATCAATCATCTGAAACATTTCGAGAGAAAAAACAGTGCCTGACGTAGGTGTATTACAGGAGTTGAAGGTCTTGCAAGTTTTGGAGCTGTTAAAAAAGTGTCTTATAAGTATTTAAGTGGAGTCTTGCAGCTGTTAAAGAGTGTACTTTACAAGCAACTTGCTTAAAAGAGAGAATATATTTTGTTTTCAATTCTCTGAGAACTTGGCTTTATAATTATGACACCAGTTAGTGGGGAAGCTTTTATGCTGGTGGTCAGAAAGTGTAAATATCAGTGAGAAATGTTATTTTATATCAGTGAGAAATATTATCCTACCCTCGATAAGATTAATACATCCTGGGTATTTCTGAAGGTGTCTGCCTCGCAGGCTGATCACTCTACAGCACATGGCTGATCAGTACCGGCAAACGACTGATCAATACAGTCACATAGGTGACTGACACTGACACATGGTTGATCAATACAGCCATATGGTTGACCATTACAACCACATGGTTAACCAGTAGAGACACATGACTGACCAATATAGCCACATAGAAGATCACACCAATATACTTATCAATATATACATAACGAAAATCAAGAAGCGCTCTCTGAGCTTATGCAGCAAATGTTGACAGTTCTCGATCCAAGCATACAAGACTATGTAAATAACTGTTTACCAGGTTATGCAGCTACACAAACATGTATGCTCATGTGTATACTTGAATGATGACGGAATGATTAATTGGCCTAGACCTAAATTATACATAAATTATGTTGATTTATCATTCTCAGGAAGCAATGAAATCAGGTGTTACACAAGATCGTGCAAGTGCAGGAGATATAATACGACGCTTGTGAGGAGAGTATAAGTTCCTGCTGTTCTTATCCTACACTTACAGAAACTCTTAAACAATTCAAGTTCATTCCTTAATTCACACAGCATCTGAAGACGTCCTTTAGTGTCGAAAGCGCTAATTATATTCTGTTTTCCTCCTTTGTCCGTCCCTTATTACACTTATTAAGTGTTCATTTCTTTATATATATATGAAGGTCCCCAGTCCAGTTATATATACATTTATTTATGTATATTTAATATATAGGGAGGTACCACCTCTATAACTGGACTGGGGACTTACATATATATATATATATATATATATATATATATATATATATATATATATATATATATATATATATATATATATATATATATATATATATATATATATATATATATATATATATATATATATATATATATATATATATATATATATATATATATATATATATATATATATATATATATATATATATATATATATATATATATATATATATATATATATATAATATAATAAGCGTGTATGCACCTGGAGAAGAGAGGAATGCGGAGGAGAGAGAGAGATTTTGGGAGATGTTAAGTGAATGTATAGGAGCCTTTGAACCAAGTGAGAGAGTAATTGTGGTAGGGGACTTGAATGCTAAAGTAGGAGAAACTTTTAGAGAGGGTGTGGTAGGTAAGTTTGGGGTGCCAGGTGTAAATGATAATGGGAGCCCTTTGATTGAACTTTGTATAGAAAGGGGTTTTGTTATAGGTAATACATATTTTAAGAAAAAGAGGATAAATAAGTATACACGATATGATGTAGGGCGAAATGACAGTAGTTTGTTGGATTATGTATTGGTAGATAAAAGACTGTTGAGTAGACTTCAGGATGTACATGTTTATAGAGGGGCCACAGATATATCAGATCACTTTCTAGTTGTAGCTACACTGAGAGTAAAAGGTAGATGGGATACAAGGAGAATAGAAGCATCAGGGAAGAGAGAGGTGAAGGTTTATAAACTAAAAGAGGAGGCAGTTAGGGTAAGATATAAACAGCTATTGGAGGATAGATGGGCTAATGAGAGCATAGGCAATGGGGTCGAAGAGGTATGGGGTAGGTTTAAAAATGTAGTGTTAGAGTGTTCAGCAGAAGTTTGTGGTTACAGGAAAGTGGGTGCAGGAGGGAAGAGGAGCGATTGGTGGAATGATGATGTAAAGAGAGTAGTAAGGGAGAAAAAGTTAGCATATGAGAAGTTTTTACAAAGTAGAAGTGATGCAAGGAGGGAAGAGTATATGGAGAAAAAGAGAGAGGTTAAGAGAGTGGTGAAGCAATGTAAAAAGAGAGCAAATGAGAGAGTGGGTGAGATGTTATCAACAAATTTTGTTGAAAATAAGAAAAAGTTTTGGAGTGAGATTAACAAGTTAAGAAAGCCTAGAGAACAAATTGATTTGTCAGTTAAAAATAGGAGAGGAGAGTTATTAAATGGAGAGTTAGAGGTATTGGGAAGATGGAAGGAATATTTTGAGGAATTGTTAAATGTTGATGAAGATAGGGAAGCTGTGATTTCGTGTATAGGGCAAGGAGGAATAACATCTTGTAGGAGTGAGGAAGAGCCAGTTGTGAGTGTGGGGGAAGTTCGTGAGGCAGTAGGTAAAATGAAAGGGGGTAAGGCAGCCGGGATTTATGGGATAAAGATAGAAATGTTAAAAGCAGGTGGGGATATAGTTTTGGAGTGGTTGGTGCAATTATTTAATAAATGTATGGAAGAGGGTAAGGTACCTAGGGATTGGCAGAGAGCATGCATAGTTCCTTTGTATAAAGGCAAAGGGGATAAAAGAGAGTGCAAAAATTATAGGGGGATAAGTCTGTTGAGTGTACCTGGTAAAGTGTATGGTAGAGTTATAATTGAAAGAATTAAGAGTAAGACGGAGAATAGGATAGCAGATGAACAAGGAGGCTTTAGGAAAGGTAGGGGGTGTGTGGACCAGGTGTTTACAGTGAAACATATAAGTGAACAGTATTTAGATAAGGCTAAAGAGGTCTTTGTGGCATTTATGGATTTGGAAAAGGCGTATGACAGGGTGGATAGGGGGGCAATGTGGCAGATGTTGCAAGTGTATGGTGTAGGAGGTAGGTTACTGAAAGCAGTGAAGAGTTTTTACGAGGATAGTGAGGCTCAAGTTAGAGTATGTAGGAAAGAGGGAAATTTTTTCCCAGTAAAAGTAGGCCTTAGACAAGGATGTGTGATGTCACCGTGGTTGTTTAATATATTTATAGATGGGGTTGTAAGAGAAGTAAATGCGAGGGTCTTGGCAAGAGGCGTGGAGTTAAAAGATAAAGAATCACACACAAAGTGGGAGTTGTCACAGCTGCTCTTTGCTGATGACACTGTGCTCTTGGGAGATTCTGAAGAGAAGTTGCAGAGATTGGTGGATGAATTTGGTAGGGTGTGCAAAAGAAGAAAATTAAAGGTGAATACAGGAAAGAGTAAGGTTATGAGAATAACAAAAAGATTAGGTGATGAAAGATTGAATATCAGATTGGAGGGAGAGAGTATGGAGGAGGTGAACGTATTCAGATATTTGGGAGTGGACGTGTCAGCGGATGGGTCTATGAAAGATGAGGTGAATCATAGAATTGATGAGGGAAAAAGAGTGAGTGGTGCACTTAGGAGTCTGTGGAGACAAAGAACTTTGTCCTTGGAGGCAAAGAGGGGAATGTATGAGAGTATAGTTTTACCAACGCTCTTATATGGGTGTGAAGCGTGGGTGATGAATGTTGCAGCGAGGAGAAGGCTGGAGGCAGTGGAGATGTCATGTCTGAGGGCAATGTGTGGTGTGAATATAATGCAGAGAATTCGTAGTTTGGAAGTTAGGAGGAGATGCGGGATTACCAAAACTGTTGTCCAGAGGGCTGAGGAAGGGTTGTTGAGGTGGTTCGGACATGTAGAGAGAATGGAGCGAAACAGAATGACTTCAAGAGTGTATCAGTCTGTAGTGGAAGGAAGGCGGGGTAGGGGTCGGCCTAGGAAGGGTTGGAGGGAGGGGGTAAAGGAGGTTTTGTGTGCGAGGGGCTTGGACTTCCAGCAGGCATGCGTGAGCGTGTTTGATAGGAGTGAATGGAGACAAATGGTTTTTAATACTTGACGTGCTGTTGGAGTGTGAGCAAAGTAACATTTATGAAGGGATTCAGGGAAACCGGCAGGCCGGACTTGAGTTCTGGAGATGGGAAGTACAGTGCCTGCACTCTGAAGGAGGGGTGTTAATGTTGCAGTTTAAAAACTGTAGTGTAAAGCACCCTTCTGGCAAGACAGTGATGGAGTGAATGATGGTGAAAGTTTTTCTTTTTCGGGCCACCCTGCCTTGGTGGGAATCGGCCGGTGTGATAATAAAAAAAAAAAAAATAAATATATATATATATATATATATATATATATATATATATATATATATATATATATATATATATATATATGTTGGTAGTAGGTTGGTAGACAGCAACCACCCAGGGAGGTACTACCGACCTGTCAGGTGACTGTGAAACAGAAACCTGTAACTGTTTTAAATGATGGTAGAATTTCTGGTGTTTTTTTCTGTCTCAAACACGCTGGATAACACGTATATCTTGCTACTTCTACTTGCACCTAGGCCACACTACACAGGCATACACATGTATATATATATACATACACACATCTAGGTTTTTCTTCTTTTTTTCTAAATAGCTCTTGTTCTTTATTTCCTCTATTGTCCATGGGGAAGTGGAAAAGAATCTTTCCTCCCTAAGCCCTGCGTGTCGTATGAAGCGACTAAAATGACGGGAGCAATGGGCTAGTAACCCCTTCTTCTGTAAACATTTAAGGGATGCTTGAATGTGCGTGGATGCAGTGCGACTGACAAGAAACAGATAACTGCAGATGCTATGAATGAAAAGAAGTTGGATGTCCTAGCCCTAAGTGAAACAAAGCTGAAAGGGGTAGGTGAATTTCGGTGGGGAGAAATAAATGGGATTAAGTCAGGAGTATCTGAGAGAGTTAGAACTAAGGAAGGGGTAGCAATAATGTTGAAGGATCAGTTATGGAAGGAGAAGAGGGAATATAAATGTGTAAATTCAAGGATTATGTGGATTAAAATAAGAGTTGGATGCGAAAAGTGGGTAATAAGCGTGTATGCCCCAGGAGGAGGGAGGAGTGTAGAGGAGAGAGATTTTGGGAGATGTTAAGTGAATGTAAAGGAGCCTTTGAATCATGTGAGAGAGTAATTGTGGTAGGGGACCTAAATGCTAAAGTAGGAGAAACATTTAGAGAGGGTGTGGTAGGTAAGTTTGGGGTGCCAGGTGTAAATGATAATGGGAGCCTTTTGATTGAACTTTGTATAGAAAGGGGTTTAGTTATATGTAATACATATTTTAAGAAAAAGAGGATAAATAAATATACAAGATATGATGTAGGGCATAATGACAGTAGTTTGTTGCACTATGTAATGGTAAATAAAAGACTGTTGAGTAGACTTTAGGATGTACATGTTTATAGAGGGGCCACAGATATATCAGATCACTTTTTAGTTATAGCTACAGGGAGAGTAAAAGGTAGACGGGAAACAAGGAAAATAGAAGCAGCAAGTAAGAGAGAGGTGAAGGTGTATAAAATAAAAGAGTAGGCAGTTAGGGTAAGATATGAACAACTATTGGAGAATAGATGGGCTAGTGAGACTATAGGCAATGGGGTCGAAGATGCATGGGGTAGGTTTAAGAATGTAGTGTTAGAGTGTTCAGCAGAAGTTTGTGGTTACAGGAAAGTGGGTGCGGGAGGGAAGAAGAGCGATTGGTGAGAATGATGATGTAAAGAGAGTAATAAGGGAGAAAAGTTAGCATGAGAGGTTTTTACAAAATAAAGAGTGGTTAAGAGAGTGGTGAAGCAATGTAAAAAGAGATGAGATGTTATCAATAAATTTTGTTGAAAATAAGAAAAAGTTTTGGAGTGAGATTAACAAACTGAGGAAACATAGGGAACAAATTAATTTGTCAATTAAAAATAGAAGAGGAGACTTATTAAATGGAGAGATAGAGGTATCAGGAAGATGCAGGGAATGTTTTGAGGAATTATTAAATGTTGATGAATATAGGGAAGCTGTGATTTCATGTATAGGGCAAGGAGGAATAACATCTTGTAGGAGTGAGGAAGAGCCAGTTGTGAGTGTGGAGAACGTTCGTGAGGCAGTGGGTAGAATGACAGGGGGTAAGGGAGCTGGGATTGATGGGATAAAGATAGAAATGTTAAAAGCATGTGGGGATAAAGTTTTGGAGTGGTTGGTGCTATTACTTAATAAATGTATGGAAGAGGGTAAGATACCTAGGGATTGGCAGAGAACATGCATAGTTCCTTTGTAAAAAGGCAAGGGGGACAAAAGAGAGTGCAAAAATTATAGGGGAATAAGAATCTTTCCTCCGTAAGCCATGCGTGTCGTATGAGGCGACTAAAATGCCGGGAGCAATGGGCTAGTAACCCCTTCTCCTGTATACATTTACTAAAAAAGAGAAGAAGAAAAACTTTATAAAACTGGGTTGTTTAAATGTGCGTGGATGTAGTGCGGATGACAAGAAACAGATGATTGCTGATGTTATGAATGAAAAGAAGTTGGATGTCCTGGCTCTAAGCGAAACAAACCTGAAGGGGGTAGGAGAGTTTCAGTGGGGGGAAATAAATGGGATTAAATCTGGAGTATCTGAGAGAGTTAGAGCAAAGGAAGGGGTAGCAGTAATGTTAAATGATCAGTTATGGAAGGAGAAAAGAGAATATGAATGTGTAAATTCGAGAATTATGTGGATTAAAGTAAAGGTTGGATGCGAGAAGTGGGTCATAATAAGCGTGTATGCACCTGGAGAAGAGAGGAATGCAGAGGAGAGAGAGAGATTTTGGGAGATGTTAAGTGAATGTATAGGAGCCTTTGAACCAAGTGAGAGAGTAATTGTGGTAGGGGACCTGAATGCTAAAGTAGGAGAAACTTTTAGAGAGGGTGTGGTAGGTAAGTTTGGGGTGCCAGGTGTAAATGATAATGGGAGCCCTTTGATTGAACTTTGTATAGAAAGGGGTTTAGTTATAGGTAATACATATTTTAAGAAAAAGAGGATAAATAAGTATACACGATATGATGTAGGGCGAAATGACAGTAGTTTGTTGGATTATGTATTAGTAGATAAAAGACTGTTGAGTAGACTTCAGGATGTACATGTTTATCGAGGGGCCACAGATATATCAGATCACTTTCTAGTTGTAGCTACACTGAGAGTAAAAGGTAGATGGGATACAAGGAGAATAGAAGCATCAGGGAAGAGAGAGGTGAAGGTTTATAAACTAAAAGAGGAGGCAGTTAGGGTAAGATATAAACAGCTATTGGAGGATAGATGGGCTAATGAGAGCATAGGCAATGGGGTCGAAGAGGAATGGGGTAGGTTTAAAAATGTAGTGTTAGAGTGTTCAGAAGAAGTTTGTGGTTACAGGAAAGTGGGTGCAGGAGGGAAGAGGAGCGATTGGTGGAATGATGATGCAAAGAGAGTAGTAAGGGAGAAAAAGTTAGCATATGAGAAGTTTTTACAAAGTAGAAGTGATGCAAGGAGGGAAGAGTATATGGAGAAAAAGAGAGAGGTTAAGAGAGTGGTGAAGCAATGTAAAAAGAGAGCAAATGAGAGAGTGGGTGAGCTGTTATCAACAAATTTTGTTGAAAATAAGAAAAAGTTTTGGAGTGAGATTAACAAGTTAAGGAAGCCTAGAGAACAAATGGATTTGTCAGTTAAAAATAGGAGAGGAGAGTTATTAAATGGAGAGTTAGAGGTATTGGGAAGATGGAGGGAATATTTTGAGGAATTGTTAAATGTTGATGAAGATAGGGAAGCTGTGATTTCGTGTATAGGGCAAGGAGGAATAACATCTTGTAGGAGTGAGGAAGAGCCAGTTGTGAGTGTGGGGGAAGTTCGTGAGGCAGTAGGTAAAATGAAAGGGGGTAAGGCAGCCGGGATTGATGGGATAAAGATAGAAATGTTAAAAGCAGGTGGGGATATAGTTTTGGAGTAGTTGGTGCAATTATTTAATAAATGTATGGAAGAGGGTAAGGTACCTAGGGATTGGCAGAGAGCATGCATAGTTCCTTTGTATAAAGGCAAAGGGGATAAAAGAGAGTGCAAAAATTATAGGGGGATAAGTCTGTTGAGTGTACCTGGTAAAGTGTATGGTAGAGTTATAATTGAAAGAATTAAGAGTAAGACGGAGAATAGGATAGCAGATGAACAAGGAGGCTTTAGGAAAGGTAGGGGGTGTGTGGACCAGGTGTTTACAGTGAAACATATAAGTGAACAGTATTTAGATAAGGCTAAAGAGGTCTTTGTGGCATTTATGGATTTGGAAAAGGCGTATGACAGGGTGGATAGGGGGGCAATGTGGCAGATGCTGCAAGTGTATGGTGTAGGAGGTAGGTTACTGAAAGCAGTGAAGAGTTTTTACGAGGATAGTGAAGCTCAAGTTAGAGTATGTAGAAAAGAGGGAAATTTTTTCCCAGTAAAAGTAGGCCTTAGACAAGGATGTGTGATGTCACCGTGGTTGTTTAATATATTTATAGATGGGGTTGTAAGAGAAGTAAATGCGAGGGTCTTGGCAAGAGGCGTGGAGTTAAAAGATAAAGAATCACACACAGGGTGGGAGTTGTCACAGCTGCTCTTTGCTGATGACACTGTGCTCTTGGGAGATTCTGAAGAGAAGCTGCAGAGATTGGTGGATGAATTTGGTAGGGTGTGCAAAAGAAGAAAATTAAAGGTGAATACAGGAAAGAGTAAGGTTATGAGGATAACAAAAAGATTAGGTGATGAAAGATTGAATATCAGATTGGAGGGAGAGAGTATGGAGGAGGTGAACGTATTCAGATATTTGGGAGTGGACGTGTCAGCGGATGGGTCTATGAAAGATGAGGTGAATCATAGAATTGATGAGGGAAAAAGAGTGAGTGGTGCACTTAGGAGTCTGTGGAGACAGAGAACTTTGTCCTTGGAGGCAAAGAGGGGAATGTATGAGAGTATAGTTTTACCAACGCTCTTATATGGGTGTGAAGCATGGGTGATGAATGTTGCAGCGAGGAGAAGGCTGGAGGCAGTGGAGATGTCATGTCTGAGGGCAATGTGTGGTGTGAATATAATGCAGAGATTTCGTAGTTTGGAAGTTAGGAGGAGGTGCGGGATTACCAAAACTGTTGTCCAGAGGGCTGAGGAAGGGTTGTTGAGGTGGTTCGGACATGTAGAGAGAATGGAGCGAAACAGAATAACTTCAAGAGTGTATCAGTCTGTAGTGGAAGGAAGGCGGGGTAGGGGTCGGCCTAGGAAGGGTTGGAGGGAGGGGGTAAAGGAGGTTTTGTGTGCGAGGGGCTTGGACTTCCAGCAGGCATGCGTGAGCGTGTTTGATAGGAGTGAATGGAGACAAATGGTTTTTAATACTTGACGTGCTGTTGGAGTGTGAGCAAAGTAACATTTATGAAGGGATTCAGGGAAACCGGCAGGCCGGACTTGAGTCCTGGAGATGGGAAGTACAGTGCCTGCACTCTGAAGGAGGGGTGTTAATGTTGCAGTTTAAAAACTGTAGTGTAAAGCACCCTTCTGGCAAGACAGTGATGGAGTGAATGATGGTGAAAGTTTTTCTTTTTCGGGCCACCCTGCCTTGGTGGGAATCGGCCAGTGTGATAATAAAAAATAAGTCTGTTGAGTATACTTGGTAAAGTGTATGGTCGAGTTACTATTGAAAGATTTAAGAGTAAGACGGAGAGCAGGATAGCAGATGAACAAGGAGGCTTTAGGAAAGGTAGCGGGTGTGTGGACCAAGTGTTTGTAGTGAAACGTATAGGTGAACAGTATTTAGATAAGGCTAAAGAAGTTTTTATGGCATTTAGGATTTGGAAAAGGCGTATGACAGGGTGGATAAGGGGGCAGTGTGGCAGATGTTGCAGGTGTATGGTATAGGAGGCAGGTTACTGAAAGCAGTGAAGAGTTTTTACAAGGATAGTGAGGCTCAGGTTAGAGTATGTAGGAAAGAGGGAAATTATTTCCCAGTAAAAGTGGGCCTTAGACAAGGATGTGTGATGTCACCGTGGTTATTCAATATATTTACAGAAGGAGTTGTAAGAGAAGTGAATGCGAGGGTCTTGGCGAGAGATGTGGAGCTAAAAGATAAAGAATCAAACACAGTTGCTTTTTGCTGATGACACTGTGATTTTTGGGAGATTCTGAAAAGAAGTTGCAGAGGTTGGTAGGGTATGTAAACAAAGAAAATTAAAAGTGAATATAGGGAAGAGGAAAGTTATGAGGATAACAAAAATATTAGGTGACGAAAGATTGGATATCAGATTGGAGGGAGAGAGTATTGAGGAGGTGAATGTATTCAGATATATGGGACTGGATATGTCATCAGATGGGTCTATGAAAGATGAGGTGAATCATAGAATTGATGAGGGGAAAAGGGTGAGCGGTGCACTTAGGAGTCTGTGGAGACAAAGAACTTTGTCCTTGGAGGCAAAGAGGGTAATGTATGTTTTACCAACGCTCTTATATGGGTGTGAAGCATGGGGGATGAATGTTCCAGCGAGGAGAAGGCTGGAGGCAGTGGAGATGTCATGTCTCAGGGCAATGTGTGGTGTGAATATAATGCAGAGAATTCGTAGTTTGGAAGTTAGGAGGAGGTGCGGGATTGCCATAACTGTTGTCCAGAGGGCTGAGGAAGGGTTGTTGAGGTGGTTCGGACATGTTGAGAGAATGGAGCGAAACAGAATCACTTCGAGTGTGTATACATCTGTAGTGGAGGGAAGGCGGGGTAGGGGGTCGGCCTATGAAAGGTTGGAGGGAGGAGGTGAAGGTGGTTTTGTGTGCGAGAGGCTTGGAGTTCCAGCAAGCATGCGTGAGCATATTTTATAGGACTGAATGGAGACAAATGGCTTTTAATACTTGACGTGCTGTTGGAGTGTGAGCATAGTAACATTTACGAAGGAATTCAGGGAAACCGGCATGCCGGACTTGAGTCCTGGAGATGGAAAGTACAGTGTCTGCACTCTGAAGGAGGGGTGTTAATGTTGCAGTTTAAAAACTGTAGTGTAAAGCACCCTTCTGGCAAGACAGTGATGGAGTGAATGATGGTGAAAGTTTTTCTTTTTCGGGCCACCCTGCCTTGGTGGGAATCGGCCAATGTGTTATATATATATATATATATATTATTATATTATTATTTTATTATCACACCGGCCGATTCCCACCAAGGCAGGGTGGCCCGAAAAAGAAAAACTTTCACCATCATTCACTCCATCACTGTCTTGCCAGAAGGGTGCTTTACACTACAGTTTTTAAACTGCAACATTAACACCCCTCCTTCAGAGTGCAGGCACTGTACTTCCCATCTCCAGGACTCAAGTCCGGCCTGCCGGTTTCCCTGAATCCCTTCATAAATGTTACTTTGCTCACACTCCAACAGCACGTCAAGTATTAAAAACCATTTGTCTCCATTCACTCCTATCAAACACGCTCATGCATGCCTGCTGGAAGTCCAAGCCCCTCGCACACAAAACCTCCTTTACCCCCTCCCTCCAACCCTTCCTAGGCCGACCCCTACCCCGCCTTCCTTCCACTACAGACTGATACACTCTTGAAGTCATTCTGTTTCGCTCCATTCTCTCTACATGTCCGAACCACCTCAACAACCCTTCCTCAGCCCTCTGGACAACAGTTTTGGTAATCCCGCACCTCCTCCTAACTTCCAAACTACGAATTCTCTGCATTATATTCACACCACACATTGCCCTCAGACATGACATCTCCACTGCCTCCAGCCTTCTCCTCGCTGCAACATTCATCACCCACGCTTCACACCCATATAAGAGCGTTGGTAAAACTATACTCTCATACATTCCCCTCTTTGCCTCCAAGGACAAAGTTCTTTGTCTCCACAGACTCCTAAGTGCACCACTCACTCTTTTTCCCTCATCAATTCTATGATTCACCTCATCTTTCATAGACCCATCCGCTGACACGTCCACTCCCAAATATCTGAATACGTTCACCTCCTCCATACTCTCTCCCTCCAATCTGATATTCAATCTTTCATCACCTAATCTTTTTGTTATCCTCATAACCTTACTCTTTCCTGTATTCACCTTTAATTTTCTTCTTTTACACACCCTACCAAATTCATCCACCAATCTCTGCAACTTCTCTTCAGAATCTCCCAAGAGCACAGTGTCATCAGCAAAGAGCAGCTGTGACAACTCCCACTTTGTGTGTGAATCTTTATCTTTTAACTCCACGCCTCTTGCCAAGACCCTCGCATATATATATATATATATATATATATATATATATATATATATATATATATATATATATATATATATATATATATATATATATATAGTTGGGTTAGGCTAAAATAAATTGTTCTTGTTATAATAAGGTTAGGTAAGTTTTCTAAGATTCTTTTGGTGTAAAATTAAAAAAATTTACATTAACATTAATGAAAAATATATATCGTTAAACGTTTAAGAGAAAATTTTAGAAAGGACTTAATTTTAAATGAGTTCTTGCTAAATGACCAGTTTTACATATTCGGCCCGACATTATATATATATATATATATATATATATATATATATATATATATATATATACTATATATGTATATACTATATATATATACTATATATATATATATACTATATATTTTTTATTTTATTATCACACTGGCCGATTCCCTCCAAGGCAGGGTGGCCCGAAAAAGAAAAACTTTCACCATCATTCACTCCATCACTGTCTTGCCAGAAGGGTGCTTTACACTACAGTTTTTAAACTGCAACATTAACACCCCTCCTTCAGAGTGCAGGCACTGTACTTCCCATCTCCAGGACTCAAGTCCGGCCTGCCGGTTTCGCTGAATCCCTTCATAAATGTTACTTTGCTCACACTCCAACAGCACGTCAAGTATTAAAAACCATTTGTCTCCATTCACTCCTATCAAACACGCTCACGCATTCCTGCTGGAAGTCCAAGCCCCTCGCACACAAAACCTCCTTTACCCCCTCCCTCCAACCCTTCCTAGGCCGACCCCTACCCCGCCTTCCTTCCACTACAGACTGATACACTCTTGAAGTCATTCTGTTTCGCTCCATTCTCTCTACATGTCCGAACCACCTCAACAACCCTTCCTCAGCCCTCTGGACAACAGTTTTGGTAATCCCGCACCTCCTCCTAACTTCCAAACTACGAATTCTCTGCATTATATTCACACCACACATTGCCCTCAGACATGACATCTCCACTGCCTCCAGCCTTCTCCTCGCTGCAACATTCATCACCCATGCTTCACACCCATATAAGAGCGTTGGTAAAACTATACTCTCATACATTCCCCTCTTTGCCTCCAAGGACAAAGTTCTTTGTCTCCACAGACTCCTAAGTACACCACTCACTCTTTTTCCCTCATCAATTCTATGATTCACCTCATCTTTCATAGACCCATCCGCTGACACGTCCACTCCCAAATATCTGAATACGTTCACCTCCTCCATACTCTCTCCCTCCAATCTGATATTCAATCTTTCATCACCTAATCTTTTTGTTATCCTCATAACCTTACTCTTTCCTGTATTCACCTTTAATTTTCTTCTTTTGCACACCCTACCAAATTCATCCACCAATCTCTGCAGCTTCTCTTCAGAATCTCCCAAGAGCACAGTGTCATCAGCAAAGAGCAGCTGTGACAACTCCCACTTTGTGTGTGATTCTTTATCTTTTAACTCCACGCCTCTTGCCAAGACCCTCGCATTTACTTCTCTTACAACCCCATCTATAAATATATTAAACAACCACGGTGACATCACACATCCTTGTCTAAGGCCTACTTTTACTGGGAAAAAATTTCCCTCTTTCCTACATACTCTAACTTGAGCCTCACTATCCTCGTAAAAACTCTTCACTGCTTTCAGTAACCTACCTCCTACACCATACACTTGCAACATCTGCCACATTGCTCCCCTATCCACCCTGTCATACGCCTTTTCCAAATCCATAAATGCCACAAAGACCTATATATATATATATATATATATATATATATATATATATATATATATATATATATATATATATATATATATACAATTATGAACACAGGTAATGAATGGCCAGTGAGATCTGGTCACAGTGGGAATATGGAGCAAGCAAAACTCAGCAGCAGACTATAATGTATATTTTGCCTTCACCCACTGTATACAGGTATGTACACTATGTACAATTTGTACAGATAGAATAATGAGTGTACACCATGGTGACAGATGGCAAAGCAGAAGCCAGAGAGAGTGCATCCTACTCAACCAGCAGGTAGGCAAGTCTGCCAATGATTACCACAAGTGGAACACGTTGTTTCAGCTTTGGCGGGCTTGCCTGTGATTGGTCAATGAACCAAGGTATTGATTTAATGACGAGTTTGCTGGTTGGGAGTGTAACATACGCCGAATAAATTGTAACATGCTCTTTGCAATCCACAGTGTGTGTGTGTGTAACCTATTAAAAAAATATAAATGGTTATTGAATAATGCAAATTTGAGAGAACAGGATTAAATGATACAAGTGTTTATACTTAGTTTATACGTTTATACGTTGTGGTCCTGGGACACTGATCACTCCTACCTTTATTTGTTTAATTGGGACCCTCGCGGATATCATTGAAAGATGCTTTCCAAACTTGCCTACGAATTCGAAAATTTATCTAGTAGACGTTGCAGTTCGTCTTGAACCATTAACAAGTCACGAGTAATATTGGTCCAAGATGGACCGGAAAGTCGTTTCATAACAGCTCAATGAATGCTACTGATTCACATATGCTCATTGGAGAAGCCGGAAAAACGGAATTAATGTACATTATAGATTTCATCACACACTGGATTATTTCTTCATGATAAAGTTGATATATTAGCCAAGAAAAGTACTCTGAAGGATAATGTAGAATATAACTTTGGTGAATCTGTGTCTAGCATTAGGAATAATATTAGAGAGGTGAATAATGAAAGCAAATGTTATAGCAATGCAATTAGAAGCCTAGAAGCTGAGTACATCTATAACCCACAGTGAAAACATGAGCGTAGATATGTACGTTTATGGAAAAACTTGCAATGTGAACAGACTGACTGCTGTTGCAGTAGCCAAGCGCTCGGTTACAAGCCCTTCAGGCAGTGTGGCAGACACACTGATGATGATCAAACTTAATGCAAAGTATGTGGCCAGCCCTATGGCCACTATCTTGAACATTATCTGCTTAATTGTTCATTTTTTGAGGGATATAAAGATAGTATAATAACCTATGTGATATGTCAAGATATCTTATTAATGAAAATAAGATGCCAGATATATTAAGCAAATTTCCTAAAACTGCATGCAACAGATATGCGAACTATAGATATGCAGATATAAATCCTGATGTACACCTGTTAACCCTTTTGGTGCCTAGTTCCTAGGCCTTTTGTGTATCCATATGCTCTTGCACTACCGTCCACAGGATGGATATGGGTTGGATAATAAAATTGCTATTTCGGTGGCAAAATCTAATCTCAACTTCTTGAGTAAGTTATGAATTGTTACAGACAAGTTATTGTGATTTTTGTTCTGTAAGAACGCTGCATTTTCCTCTCTATTATTTTGAGTGAAAATCAGTGAGAGTTTGAGAATAGTGAGTTACTCTCTGGCTGCCACAAACTTCCCAACCAATGTCCCTTAAGAGCTTGTAAAGAGACTTGCCAGTTCCCTGACGACTATAACAGCACCTTTTACCCTCCTCTTTGCCTGCTTTCCTTTCTGCCTACCTGTCTACCTTCCTACCCATTTTCCTACCTAATTTGCTGCCTACCTCCTTCCCTCCTTGTCTGTCTCATTGCCTGCCTACCTTCCTGCCTGCCTTAGTGTCTCCCTGCCTTCCTCCTTGCTTTTAACATGACTACCTGCTTTCCACCTTCCTGCCTGCCTGCCTGTCAGCCATCTTGTCAGCCTGTGTGTCTGCCTACGAGTAGAAACAGTAAGTCTAATTTAAGTTAAACATGGTAAGTCTACAACAATAATCATAATCATAATAATAATAATTTCTACAAAGTACATTATTTAACTGACAAAGGAATAGCTAGCATTGTTGTCATGCTTGACTGAAAGCTCCTGGTTAGTTTAGTTTAATATGTTTATTATGCACCCCATACCCATCCTGTGGGCGGTAGTCAAAAGATTACAGAGGTACATAATGAGTCCAGGGACTGGGCCTCAAAATTTTGATAGCTGAGCAAGTTACAAAGGTAATGAACTCACAATTTACAAAGGTAATGAAATCACAATTTACAAAGGTAATGAACTCCAGGTAGGTCTGGTCACAATCATGACAACTTACAAAGGTATTTACAGATTACAGAGATGCTCCTGGTTACGTAGAGCATTTCGACTAATTTAGTTTACACTAATGCTAAACTTTGCAATATTTCGACATTAACTCAAATGTTTTGGTTTATGATTACGAAATGTTTGGTAAAACAATTTGCTAAGGCATCTGTAGTGGTTATTACACATGTCCAAGTGCAATTTTATATATAGTATTACTGCACAACACATACAATAATATGAAGGCCTATAGAATGCATAGCAACTTGGGGAAACTTAGACGATATTTTTGTTCCCTAATGGTCGAATACACAGTATTAGAAGGAACTGAAGAACAGATCAAATTTACACGTTAATTCATTTAATATCATAATAGAGATTATAACTGTCGAATTTAGCAGGGCAAGTGGTAATAGTTACTCAAAGTATAATACAAAATGTTATGATATAGTATATTTTCTGAGAGAATTATTTCTGTAGTTATGTCTGAAAGGACTGTAGCCCATCTTACAATTTATGGAGATGAAAGAAAAACTGAAACAAGAGGAACAGGGATAAATTTGGACGAAAACAAGGTTACAGGATTTATTTATCGAAGTATATTGTTGTCAAGATCACTTTAAGGTAAGGAGGTGCTTTTTAACAGAAGCTTTGAAGCGGAAAGCAGACAGAGCACTTCTGGAATCTTCAGGCAATGAATTCCAGATTTGTACTCAGATGGATTCTGAGTTCTGTTGCAGTTATCCAGGTAGAGTTTCAGAGCAGGGTTTCTATTTGAATTTATTGTAATGTTTAGATGCTGTATAAAGCACAGTAGTATGAGTGAATGTTCTGCATGCTGAGCAAGTGTAGATGTTTGAAGAATGGGGAAGTGTGTTGCCTAGCATTAAACTGGGTGATCGCTCCTACAGCCGTTTTTTTTTTTTGAGTTATTATTAGTTTTAAATGAGTTTTTGTAGTAGATCCCCAGGTACAATTACTATAGGTGAAGTAAGGATAGATTAGAGAGTAGTATATAGTAAGTTGTACTGTTTGAGGTACAGAGTAACGCATCCTAGAGAGGATGTTGACTGTTTTGGAGACTTTCTTTTTTATGAACTAATAATAATAATAATAATAATAATAATAATAATAATAATAATAATAATAATAATAATAATACTTTATTTCTACAGGTACATCGTAAACAAGAGTATCTGATATCAATGCTCCTTGTTATGCAAAGCATTTCTGGCAAAATAAGTCAATTTTGTCCCAGGACGAGACCCATACCAGTCGACAAACATCGTAGTAACTATTTTACCGATAGGTGAACTTGGACAGCAGGTATTTTAAGAAAACACGTCCAAATTTTTCCAGCCGTACCGGGAATCGACTCCATGACCTCAGTGAGTGCGCTAACAATCGAGCTACGGGACACCGAAGGTGGGGATGTGAGCATTGAATTTCAAGGTCTCAGTGTACAGACTTAAATATTTTCCTTCGTTATGTCTAATCTTTATATTTAGTGGGACATTTGTAGCTTTGTTCCCATATATCAAGTAGTCACCCAGGTAGTCATCAAGGTAGTCATCCAGGTAGCCATCCAGGTAGTCATCCAGGTAGTCACCCAGGTAGTCATCCAGGTAGTCTCCCAGGTAGTCTCCCAGGTAGTCTCCCAGGTAGTCTCCCAGGTAGTCTCCCAGGTAGTCTCCCAGGTAGTCTCCCAGGTAGTCACCCAGGTAGTCTCCCAGGTAGTCTCCCAGGTAGTCTCCCAGGTAGTCTCCCAGGTAGTCACCCAGGTAGTCATCCAGGTAGTCATCCAGGTAGTCATCCAGGTAGTCATCCAAGTAGTCATCCATGTAGTCATCCAAGTAATCATCCAAATAGTCATTGAGGTAGTCATCCAGGTAGTCATCCAGGTAGTCATCCAGGTAGTCATCCAAGTAATCATCCAGGTAGTCATCCAGGTAGTCATCCAAGTAGTCATCCAAGTAGTCATCCAGGTAGTCACCCAGGTAGTCATCCAGGTAGTCATCCAGGTAGTCATCCAAGTATTCATCCAGGTAGTCATCCAAGTAGTCATCCAGGTAGTCATCCAGGTTGTCATCCAGGTAGTCATCCAGGTAGTCATCCAAGTAGTCATCCAGGTAGTCATCCAGGTAGTCATCCAAGTAGTCATCCAAGTAGTCATCCAGGTAGTCATCCAGGTAGTCATCCAGGTAGTCATCCAAGTAGTCATCCAAGAAGTCATCCAGGTAGTCATCCAGGTAGTCATCCAAGTAGTCATCCAGGTAGTCATCCAAGTAGTCATCAAAGTAGTCATCCAAGTAGTCATCCAGGTAGTCATCCAAGTAGTCATCCAAGTAGTCACCCAAGTAGTCATCCAAGTAGTCATCCAAGTAGTCATCCAAGTAGTCATCCAAGTAGTCATCCAGGTAGTCATCCAAGTAATCATCCAAGTAGTCATCCAAGTAGTCATCCAGGTAGTCATCCAAGTAGTCATCCAGGTAGTCATCCAAGTAGTCATCCAAGTAGACATCCAGGTAGTCATCCAGGTAGTCATTCAAGTAGTCATCCAAGTAGTCATCCAGGTAGTCATCCAGGTAGTCATCCAAGTAGTCATCCAAGTAGTCATCCAGGTAGTCATCCAAGTAGTCATCCAAGTAGTCATCCAGGTAGTCATCCAAGTAGTCGTCCAAGTAGTCATCCAAGTAGTCATCCAGGTAGTCATCCAAGTAGTCATCCAAGCAGTCATTCAGGTAGTCATCCAGGTAGTCATCCAAGTAGTCATCCAGGTAGTCATCCAAGTAGTCATCCAAGTAGTCATTCAGGTAGTCATCCAGGTAGTCATCCAAGTAGTCATCCAAGTAGTCATCCAAGTAGTCATCCAGGTAGTCATCCAAGTAGTCATCCAAGTAGTCATCCAAGTAGTCATCCAGGTAGTCATCCAAGTAGTCATCCAAGTAGTCATCCAGGTAGTCATCCAGGTAGTCATCCAAGTAGTCATCCAGGTAGTCATCCAAGTAGTCATCCAAGTAGTCATCCAAGTAGTCATCCAAGTAGTCATCCAAGCAGTCATCCAAGTAGTCATCCAAGTAGTCATCCAAGTAGTCATCCAAGTAGTCATCCAAGCAGTCATCCAAGTAGTCATCCAAGTAGTCATCCAAGTAGTCATCCATGTATTCATCTAGGTAGTCATCCAAGTAGTCATCCAAGCAGTCATCCAAGTAGTCATCCAAGTAGTCATCCAAGTAGTCATCCAAGTAGTCATCCAAGTGGTCATCCAAGTAGTCATCCAAGTATTCATCTAGGTAATCATCCAAGTAGTCATCCAAGCAGTCATCCAAGTAGTCATCCAAGTAGTCATCCAAGTAGTCATCCAAGTAGTCATCCAAGTAGTCATCCAAGCAGTCATCCAAGTAGTCATCCAAGTAGTCATCCAAGTAGTCATCCAAGTAGTCATCCAAGCAGTCATCCAAGTAGTCATCCAAGCAGTCATCCAAGTAGTCATCCAAGTAGTCATCCAAGCAGTCATCCAAGTAGTCATCCAAGTAGTCATCCAAGTAGTCATCCATGTATTCATCTAGGTAGTCATCCAAGTAGTCATCCAAGCAGTCATCCAAGTAGTCATCCAAGTAGTCATCCAAGTAGTCATCCAAGTAGTCATCCAAGTGGTCATCCAAGTAGTCATCCAAGTATTCATCTAGGTAATCATCCAAGTAGTCATCCAAGCAGTCATCCAAGTAGTCATCCAAGTAGTCATCCAAGTAGTCATCCAAGTAGTCATCCAAGTAGTCATCCAAGCAGTCATCCAAGTAGTCATCCAAGTAGTCATCCAAGTAGTCATCCAAGTAGTCATCCAAGCAGTCATCCAAGTAGTCATCCAAGCAGTCATCCAAGTAGTCATCCAAGTAGTCATCCAAGTAGTCATCCAAGTAGTCATCCAAGTAGTCATCCAAGTAGTCATCCAAGCAGTCATCCAAGTAGTCATCCAAGTAGTCATCCAAGCAGTCATCCAAGTAGTCATCCAGGTAGTCATCCAAGTAGTCATCCAAGTATTCATCTAGGTAATCATCCAAGTAGTCATCCAAGCAGTCATCCAAGTAGTCATCC
Organism: Cherax quadricarinatus; assembly: GCF_038502225.1. NCBI lineage: Eukaryota > Metazoa > Arthropoda > Malacostraca > Decapoda > Parastacidae > Cherax > Cherax quadricarinatus. The sequence continues at coordinate 14,080,058 of NC_091351.1, forward strand.
AAGTAGTCATCCAAGTAGTCATCCAGGTAGTCATCCAAGTAGTCATCCAAGCAGTCATCCAAGTAGTCATCTAAGTAGTCATCCAAGCAGTCATCCAAGTAGTCATCCAAGTAGTCATCCAAGTAGTCATCCATGTATTCATCTAGGTAGTCATCCAAGTAGTCATCCAAGCAGTCATCCAAGTAGTCATCCAAGTAGTCATCCAAGTAGTCATCCAGGTAGTCATCCAAGTAGTCATCCAAGCAGTCATCCAAGTAGTCATCTAAGTAGTCATCCAAGCAGTCATCCAAGTAGTCATCCAAGTAGTCATCCAAGTAGTCATCCATGTATTCATCTAGGTAGTCATCCAAGTAGTCATCCAAGCAGTCATCCAAGTAGACATCCAAGTAGTCATCCAAGTAGTCATCCAAGTAGTCATCCAAGTGGTTATCCAAGTAGTCATGCAAGTATTCATCTAGGTAATCATCCAAGTAGTCATCCAAGCAGTCATCCAAGTAGTTATCCAAGTAGTCATCCAAGTAGTCATCCAAGTAGTCATCCAAGTAGTCATCCAGGTAGTCATCCAAGTAGTCATCCAAGCAGTCATCCAAGTACTCATCCAAGTAGTCATCCAAGCAGTCATCCAAGTAGTCATCAAAGTAGTCATCCAAGCAGTCATCGAAGTAGTCATCCAAGTAGTCATCCAAGTAGTCATCCAAGCAGTCATCCAAGTAGTCATCCAAGTAGTTATCCAAGTAGTCATCCAAGTAGTCATCCAAGTAGTCATCCAAGTAGTCATCCAGGTAGTAATCCAGGAAGTCATCCAGGTAGTCATTCAGGTATTCATCCAAGTAGTCATCCAAGTAGTCATCCAATTAGTCATCCAAGTAGTCATCCAAGAAGTCATCCAAGTAGCCATCCAGGTAGTCATCCAAGTAGTCATTCAAGTAGTCATCCAGGTAGTCATCCAGGTAGTCATCCAAGTAGTCATCCAGGTAGTCTTCCAGGTAGTCATCCAAGTAGTCATTCAGTCATACAGGCAGTCATCCAGGTAGTCATTCAAGTAGACATCCAAGTAGTCATCCAGGTAGTCATCCAAGTAGTCATCCAAGTAGTCATCCAGGTAGTAATCCAAGTAGTCATCCAAGTAGTCATCCAAGTAGTCATCCAGGTAGTCATCCAAGTAGTCATCCAAGTAGTCATCCAAGTAGTCATCCAAGTAGTCATCCAAGTAGTCATCCAGGTAGTCATCCAAGTAGTCATCCAAGTAGTCATCCAGGTAGTCATCCAGGTAGTCATCCAAGTAGTCATCCAGGTAGTCATCCAGGTAGTCATCCAAGTAGTCATTCAGTCATACAGGCAGTCATCCAGGTAGTCATTCAAGTAGTCATTCAAGTAGTCATCCAAGTAGTCATCCAGGTAGTCATCCAAGTAGTCATCCAAGTAGTTGTCCAGGTTGTAATCCAAGTAGTCATCCAAGTAGTCATCCAAGTAGTCATCCAAGTATTCATCCAAGTAGTCATCCAAGTAGTCATCCAGGTAGTAATTCAAGTAGTCATCCAAGTATTCATCCAAGTAGTCATCCAAGTAGTCATCCAGGTAGTAATTCAAGTAGTCATTCAAGTAGTCATCCAGGTAGTCAATCAAGTAGGCATCCAAGTATTCATAATAGTCATCCAGGAAGTCATCCAAGTAGCGATCCAGGTAGTCATCCAGGTAGTCATCCAGGTAGTCATCCACGTAGTCTTCCAGCTATTCATACAAATAGCCATCAAAAACAGTAATCTTTTTTAGACATAAAGAGAAACGATCTGACCAAAAAACGAGGCAGAAAGGGAATATGCTACAGATGGGACAGATGGGCAGCACAATGGGACATACCAAACCAGGCATCAGCCCATCAGAGCTGAATACACAATCAAATGCAAAGTCAGTCCTGGAAAAACCAGGGGTATGTACACCAGGGGACATACCAGGTAGTACATCACCAGTGGTACTAACCAAACACACAGCAAAACAAAGCATCCCAAATAGTATTTCCTGCTTTATATTTGCAAATAATCAGAGTTTGAATTTAAATAAAAATGACAAAGTTAGTTATGTCAGTGGGCTCCTAACAGAAGCGAATGCCATGTTTGAAGCATTTACAGAAACACACACGAGGGATGTTTTGGACAGAGAGATAAAGATAGAAAACTATAACATGTATAACATGTATAGATGTGATAGGATTAATAAATCACAGAGAGGAGTAGGACTTACGTAAAAGATACTGTTGCACAGAAGTGCTGAATTCTACGAATGATATAGTAGAAATCCTAGGAATTATAGTTGAAAATAGGAACTTGGTAAATATCCTAGTATATAAACCACCATTAGCAGCTGCTGAGGAATTCACAGACCAGTTAAGGAAGATAGACAGATATCTGGATAGGCTAGAAAATCGCACACCACTTTCGTTAGTATAACATTGTTCAACGTAATGTTATAGCAGAAATATCTGCGGGAAGCAACCTGACTCAACAGGTACATACCAGGGAACTTATGACGCTTTGTGAGAAGTACTCATTAAACCAACACATAATTGATCCCACTAGAAATTAAAATACTTTGGATTTGATATTCACAAACAACAATGAGCTAATCAGAGACATAACAGTTACAAAAACAATATACTCTGATCGCAACATCATAGAAGTTCAAACAAGTATTAACCCAGGGTTAGGGAACTGCGTCACTAATGTTAGAGACGGGATGTTCAGTAAGTTTAATTTTAACAACTATAGAATTGACTGGGAAAAATAAACCAAGAGCTACCAGACATATCCTGGGAATCAGACATGAGCGACCTAAATCCCACCAGTGCCTAGAGAAGCTGAATATAGAAGTATACAAAGTATGTATGAAGCACGTACTACCGAGGAAACCCAGAAGATCAGATATAGAGAGAGACAGAGTGTAAGAAATGGTACAGGAGAAAACAGGCTATTAAATTGCTTAGAACACAATTATGCTGCAACAGAGGAAAGATAGTCTAAGCCGAAAGATCACTGAATTAGGTTCAAAATATTTCTATTCCTATGCAAAATCCAAGCTATGAACTACCTGTATAATTGGACCATTATTAAGCGGAGATTCGTATACTGACGATGAACAGGAAATGAGTGAAATCCTAAAAGAACAGTATGAGTCGGTGTTCAGCAACCCACTAAATGACAACAAGGTAGAAAATGCAGAAACATTTTTCACTTGACTCACGAAATCGTAATGACACGATTGCCAACAAACCATACCCCGGCCGGGATTGAACCCGCGGTCAGAGAGTCTCAAAACGGGCTGGAGTTTTGAGACTCTCTGACCGCGGGTTCAATCCCGGCCGGGGTATGGTTCATTTTTCACTTCAGCAGAAGGTCGCGCAGACCACCTAACTGACATTAGTACAAATCCCATAGATTTCGAAAAATAAATGGAGAACATGCCCACTCACTCAGCACCTGGACCAGATTCATGGAATGCTCTATTTATAAAGAAGTGCAAAGTACCACTAGCACGAACCCTCAGTATTCTTTGTAGAAAGAGCTTAGATCTAGGTGAAATACCGGAGGCCTTAAAGAGTGCAGACATAGCTCCTTTGCATAAGGGAGGTAGTAGAGCACTAGCTAAAATTACAGACCAGCAGCCCTAACTTCTCACATCATAAAAATCTTTAAAAGAGTGACGAGACGGCAGATTACAAATTTCATGGACTAGCACTATCTGCATAATCCGAACCAGCATGATTTTAGAGCAGGACGATCATGTCTGTCACAGCTACTGAACCATTATGATTGAATTACGGAGGCATTGGAAGACGACCAAAACGCAGATGTGATTTACACAGATTTTGCAAAGGCGTTCGAGAAATGCGATCATGGAGTGATAGCGCACAAAATGAGGGCCATGAGCATTACGGGGAAGGTAGGCAGATGGATTTTCGGGTTCCTAACACGCAGAACACAAAAAGTAGTAGTAAACAGAGCAAGATCCAGCATCAGCGAGCTAAGAAGCTCAGTTCCCCAAGGTACTGTCCTCACATCTCTGTTGTTTCTCATCCTCATAGCAGACAGAAAAAAAAAAACACCAGTCACATTTTTGTATCATTTGTAGATGACACTAAAATAAACATGAAAATCACTACGGTAGAGGACAATGAAAAGTTACAGGAAGACATAAGCAGGGTTTTCCAGTGGGCAGTGGAGAACAACATGATGTTCAATGGTCATAAGTTCCAGCTGCTTAGAATGGAAAGAACGAAGAACTCAAAAAGAACACTGTAGAAAACTCAAGAGGGTCACCAAATAGAATGAAAGGAACACGTAAAAGACCTAGGAATAATTATGTCAGCTGACCTTTCTTTTAAAGACCATAACAAGACAAAGATCACGACAGCCAGGAAGATGACGGGGTGGGTATTGAGAACTTTCAAAACAAGGGAAATAATGCCGACGGTGACATTCTTCAAATCGCTAGTGCTCCCTCATTTAGAATACTGCTCAGTGCCGACGGCCCCGTTCAAAGCAGGAGAAATATCAGAGCTGGAACAAATACAAAAATCGTTTACGGCTCACATTGACCCACTAAAGCACCTAAATTACTTGGAACGCCTTCAAGTCTTGAACATGTACTCATTGGAGTGGAAGAGAGAGAGAGTTACATGATATTACATACAAGTGTAAAAGCCTTCAAGAGGAAACTGGACAGGTATCTTCACCAGGTGCTAGATCAACCAGGTTGTGATAGATATGTGGGGCAGCGGGCCTCCAGCAGCAACGGCCTGGTTGACAAGGCAAGCACCAGACGAGCCTGGCCCATTGCCGGGCTCCGAGAGTAGTGAAACTCTCGAAACTCAAAGGTTTCAAAGGCAAAGGTGTCATTCAAGTAGTCATTCAGGCAGTCTTCCAAGTAATTATCAACTTTCAAGTAAATATCTTTATGAGCTCGTTAACCGGTAAGGAAGAAGAAGAAGAAGAAGAAGAAGAAGAAGAAGAAGAAGAAGAAGAAGAAGAAGAAGCAAGTAAGTTTATTCAGGTATACACAAATACAGTTACATAGATTATCATACATAGCAGCATATGTGTAGAGAACCTGGGATAACCCAAAAAAGTCAGACAAAGTGACTTATTTCCATTGGGGTCCTTTTACCTTATTATTATAATATAAAGGTTGTAATATTTTCTTATTATTCTATAATGAAGATAACATCTTATTATTATATTAAAAAGACTATCTACTACACGAGGGTCATTAAGACTATCTACAATACAAGGGTCATTACTAGGAATAAGGTAAAATTTACACGTATGTTAGCTAAAAAATAGAAAATCATTCCCCTCCCTTTCTGTAGCTACATTCATCAGACACCTTTTGGCACTCTTCTTGAACTGGTTCACGCTATGACTGGCTTTGAACCAGTTCAAGAAGAGTGCCAAAAGGCGGGGGCGGCAGCAGCAGCAGCAGCAGCAGCATCCACATCCGCAGCAGCAGCAGTAGCAGCAGCAGCAGCAGCAGCAGCAGCAGCAGCAGCAGCAGCAGCAGCAGCAGCAGCCGCAGCAGCAGCAGCACGTGGTTAAGACGTTGGGATTATATAACAACACCTGTGTGGAAATTTATTTGGTCCAAATAGTTCCACAGCTCAGATCCAGCATGGCCGTCGGGTCATCGGAGCCGGACGGCCCTTAAACCCTCCCAAACAAGCAAGGCATTCTCTGGTTGGCGGTTGTTGGTAAGCTTATTTAATTTATAGATTTACTCTTCAGGGAAGGAGTAGGTAGTTTACGGGTAGTACACTAATATTAGGTTTACTAAGGCATCTGTAGATAATGATAGAGTAGACCTAAGACCTTAACATAGGTAGTAATAGGCCGATAATGTAGGCAAACACTAGGATAAGTTAGCTAGGGAGAACTGGCAGCCCTAGCTTGATTGGCGGGGCGCAGGTCACAAAGACAGAATAGCGTCCTTCTTACGATAGACACCGACTGGACAAGACGTGCCGTGAACAGCAGGCGGCGCCCTCACGTGTCTTCACATCTGAGACCTGGGGAAATCTGGTAGAGGCACCTCGATGTACCGTAGATGATCTCCTCCATCAGCCCATACAGTAAGACGAGATATTCACCTTTTCCCGTAGGTTCTGGCCAGTGACTTAGGAGATTGTGGGTTGAGTTAACTGAGGGCTCGGCGTGCTACAGAGAGAGTATGCCCAGTAAGTACCAGCGTCTCAGAGCCGTCTGAAGCTAGTGTCTGAGTCTGCATAGTTATACTTGGGGATACATACCCTCTTGGATATAGGAATTTCTGAGGTGCAGGCAGGACACTAATAACGATTGAATATTGCAGGAATTTAATGCTCCCGGTTGCACGTGGTTTCCAAGGGGAAGTCCAAAGGGGCTAAAGCTAGGCTTAGGAAGTTGAAGATCAGGATATATGCTGCAACACCAAGTAAGTTAGTCCTTTATACGTGCATGCAGGCGAAGTTTCTTGCAATACCAATCATTTGTGAAAATCTGTTCTATAAGCCACTTGTGAGGCTGAGGTACCCACCTCAGAGCTCGGTGTCAACAGAGTTTGCCAGGGTAGGCGACTCACTTGGAGGCAGTCCACACAAATTTTCACAACCTGGGTAATGGGAGGCAATGAAGTTCGATCTATGGAAGGGGAGGATTAGTCCAGTTCATTGGATCAAAAGCCCCTTAACAGTATCAGGAACCTCCCTTCCTCTCAGGTCAACTCTCAAAGTAAAACAAAAACATACTTTTTTTTTGCTTACTTTCTTACTTAAATACCGACTTCTTACTCAATCAATAATTTCCTTACTTAAAAACTTGCTTAAATTCCTGCTTTTTACTTATTTACTTACTTATCCTAGGTTCTCTACACATAAACTGCTATGTATGATAATTATGTAAATGCCTGTATACCATGTACATGTACTTGTAGTAAATAAAAATATTATTATTATTATTAAAATGTATTTGTGAATACCTGAATAAACTTACTAGCTTCTTGCTTTAGTTGACCTCACAAAGCTACCGTTTTCTTCAAAGATCCAATGGTTCCATTTTCTCTAAGAGACATTTTGAGATATATGGGTAACTCCTTTGGATTAAATCATGTTAAATCTAAATGTAGTATGTTTAAATGAATACGCAAAGAAATAAAATGTATGTAAATACTGAACTGAATTACACCGTAACTAAATGTTAGACTTATTACACAGTATACTGACAGGTATACTGTGTAATAAGTTCATTCTTATTGTCTACAATATAATTTTGAGAATATGACTACTAACTATTTTATTAGGTTTAAAATCTATCGGCTACACGAAGGTATTAAGGCTGCATATCACCTGTACACAATATAATTAGTGAATGGCACTTTAATACTTGATAGATGGTTTTAAGAAAACTCTCAATGCATACATACTGATATATACACCCGTCCAAATGTATATACACAAGGACCCCACTGGAAATAAGTCACTTTGACTTTTTTGGGTTATCCTAAGTTCTCTACACATACGCCGTTATGCATGATAATCTATGTAACTGTATTTGTGTATACCTGAATAAGCTTACTTACTTAGTTAAGTCACTTAACTGTTTTAACTTTGAAGGTTATAATCATAATTGAGTCTTACTGTAACTTACTGTTAGGCTTTAAACAATAAGATATTACAAGGACCCAATGTGAATAAGTCACTTTGTTTGACTTTTGTGGGTTATCCTAGGTAATTTACACAGGAGTGATATATTAGTAGTAGCAACTAGCAAGGAGGCAGGCTCCGGAGCTGTAACTCGACCCTTGCAACCACATCCTGGTGAATAGGTGAATAAACAAACCTTACCATGGGTGAGGTTAGAACCCGCGATCAGAGTCATGAAACTCCAGACCGTCGCGTAAACCACTGGGCCAGCTAGCCTTAATAAGATTCATCCAACTAGGTATATTTCTACACCATAGGAAGGTTAGCATAGGCACCACTGTAACCACAAATGCAAGTTTTTAACAGACGAGTCTTCCGCTAGCTTGGCCGTGGCGAACTCTAGCTCAGGTCCCTTCAAAGCCGTCAACATGATTCACGAAACAGTAATGACACGACTGCAAACAAACCATACCATGGGTGGGGTTAGAACCCGCGATCAGAGAGTCTCAGAACTCAAGACCGTCGTGTTAGCCACTGGGCCAGCTAGCTTCGATAAGATTCATCCAACTAGGTATATTTCTAGGTATATTTTTACACATGCATTTGTGGTCACAGTGGTGCCTATGCTAAACTTCCTATGGTGTAGAAATATACCTAGTTAGATGAATCTTATTGAAGCTACCTGGCCCAGTGCCTTACGCGAAAGTCTTGAGTTTTATGACTCTCTGATTGCGGGTTCTAACCCCACCCGTGGTATGGTATGTTTGCAATCGTGTCATTACGATTTCGTGAGTCATGAATAGGTGAGTACTGATCAGTATATATACAAAGTGGAGAAATAAGCCTCAGTGATTTCTGTCCCACAAGCTACATGGTCCAGTTCATGGAAGGAGAGTGTGTGCATCATTATATAACCACCTTTCTCACGTTCCACATTGACAACTCTAACACTACCTTCCTTGACCTCAAGGCAGCATTCGGCATAACTAAAGAATAAAAAAGGCACATTACCGTTTCTGGCACAATACACAAATAACCTGCAATGGTTATGACGACGTTAGGTCCAAATCGGATCTAATGTCGTCATAAATTTCATTCTCCTACCTGGAGTTTACCTGGAGAGAGTTCCGGGGGTCAACGCCCCCGCGGCCCGGTCTGTGACCAGGCCTACTGGTGGATCAGAGCCTGATCATCCAGGCTGTTGCTGCTGGCTGCACGCAAACCAACGTACGAGCCACAGCCCGGCTGGCCAGGAACCGACTTTAGGTGCTTGTCCAGTGCCAGCTTGAAGACTGCCAGGGGTCTGTTGGTAATCCCCCTTATGTATGCTGGGAGGCAGTTGAACAGTCTCGGGCCCCTGACACTTATTGTATGGTCTCTTAACGTGCTAGTGACACCCCTGCTTTTCATTGGGGGGATGTTGCATCGTCTGCCAAGTCTTTTGCTTTCGTAGTGAGTGATTTTCGTGTGCAAGTTCGGTACTAGTCCCTCTAGGATTTTCCAGGTGTATATAATCATGTATCTCTCCCGCCTGCGTTCCAGGGAATACAGGTTTAGGAACCTCAAGCACTCCCAGTAATTGAGGTGTTTTATCTCCGTTATGCGCGCCGTGAAGGTTCTCTGTACATTTTCTAGGTCAGCAATTTCACCTGCCTTGAAAGGTGCTGTTAGTGTGCAGCAATATTCCAGCCTAGATAGAACAAGTGACCTGAAGAGTGTCATCATGGGCTTGGCCTCCCTAGTTTTGAAGGTTCTCATTATCCATCCTGTCATTTTTCTAGCAGATGCGATTGATACAATGTTATGGTCCTTGAAGGTGAGATCCTCCGACATGATCACTCCCAGGTCTTTGACGTTGGTGTTTCGCTCTATTTTGTGGCCAGAATTTGTTTTGTACTCTGATGAAGATTTAATTTCCTCGTGTTTACCATATCTGAGTAATTGAAATTTCTCATCGTTGAACATCATATTGTTTTCTGCAGCCCATTGAAAGATTTGGTTGATGTCCTCCTGGAGCCTTGCAGTGTCTGCAATGGAAGACACTGTCATGCAGATTCGGGTGTCATCTGCAAAGGAAGACACGGTGCTGTGGCTGACATCCTTGTCTATGTCGGATATGAGGATGAGGAACAAGATGGGAGCGAGTACTGTGCCTTGTGGAACAGAGCTTTTCACCGTAGCTGCCTCGGACTTTACTCTGTTGACGACTACTCTCTGTGTTCTATTAGTGAGGAAATTATAGAGCCATCGACCGACTTTTCCTGTTATTCCTTTAGCACGCATTTTGTGCGCTATTACGCCATGGTCACACTTGTCGAAGGCTTTTGCAAAGTCTGTATGTATTACATCTGCATTCTTTTTGTCTTCTAGTGCATTTAGGACCTTGTCGTAGTGATCCAATAGTTGAGACAGACAGGAGCGACCTGTTCTAAACCCATGTTGCCCTGGGTTGTGTAACTGATGGGTTTCTAGATGGGTGGTGATCTTGCTTCTTAGGACCCTTTCAAAGATTTTTATGTGCGGGTTATTTGTGTATTGCCATAATTAATTGAACGTAATCATTAGTGAACTTGCTAGTATTAATGTAGGATAATAGCTTCTTCGTTGGAACAAAGGATGACTAGTGAACAAAGTTCTCTCCGCAGTTCCAAGAGAATATAAATATGACTAAGATTTTGAATTAGAAACCCCAAAGGAAGGTGTCCACAGTACTCTTAATAATGTTTTATTAACTGTCACGCCTAGCCAGCCCAGTCATTATATGATTAGTTGTGGTGATGAAATACTGATTCACACCACTGGATTCCCCAGAAACCAAAACATCTTGAACCATGTATTAGACTCATGTCAGGACCTGGGGTTAATCATAACGGCTCAGAAAATGAAAATATTTAAGAGACATGACTCATGTTGACGGCAGTGAAGGGACTTGAGCTAGAGTTCGTCACGGCCACGCTAGCTGGAGATTCGTCTGTAAAAACTTGCATTTGTGGTCACAGAGGTGCCTGTGCTAACTTTCCTATGGTGTAGAAATATACCTAGTTGGATGAATCTTATTGTGGCTAGCTGGTCTAGTGGCTAACGCGACGGGCTGGAGTTTTGAGACTCTATGACCGCGGGTTCAATCCCGGCCGGGGGTATGATTTAAGAGACATCTTTCCTGACAGACGCGGTCCGCAGGATCCAGTTGCATGATGCGTCTCGGCTAGAATATGTAACAAAATACAGATATTTGGAGTCACTTCCCTCTATTTTGACGTATTTCAATTATACCTGTAGCTCGGTTGGTAGCTCACTCAGCTTACACACTGAGGTCCGTGGTTCAATCCCAGGTACGGAAAGAAACATTAGGGAGTGTTTCCTTAAGACAACTGCAGCCCATGCTCACCTAGCAGTAAGGTAGGTACCTGGGTGTTAGTCGACTGGTGTGGGTCGCATTATGGGGAATAAATCTAATTTGCCCGAAATGCTCTGCATAACCAGGGGCTTTCTGTATAGTATGTCACTATGTCAGCTAGGTCTGTATACGTTGAACATGTATTTGTACGAATAAAGATTATTATTATTAAGAGCTTACTAAGAGCTGTGGTAGGGTTTCATCCCATGTATCGCGCAAATATTAAAATTGTTTGTCTTGCTTACATTAGCTCACTTGCTAGCTATACCGCTCACCCAATTGTCATACAAGAAGGTTTGAAGCTAGAAAGTCCATACCCTAGGATGTTGAAATGATATAATTTCTCAAACTTCAAAAGAATTTCATTGACATGCCATACCACGGGTGGGGTTAGAACCCGCGATCAGTGTCTCATGAGAATGAGTTAGATTCACACCAGTCAGTCCATCTATCATCACTCGAACATGCATAACGACAATAACGAAATCATAGCTACAGTAACGATGCCATGGGAACAATAACGGAAGCATGGCGGCAATAACGTAAGCACGTTGACTTTAACGAAGGGGTCACAACGATTATTCCTGATACTCACAATTAATATAACGATAACATTAGAGTGAAAATATATATTGTGAGGGAAGGCACTAACCAGAGCTTCAGTAATGTAAGCAACACTTACCAGCCATGTTATGGTACTACACGCAGGTCCACCCCAGCGGCAGCGGGGATTAGAATAAGTCTCCTGTAGACTCGTATATATATAACAAACAGCGAGTACAAGGGGTTGAAACATATTTGCTGTGGGATTCGCTCCCAAATGATGGAAAAATGAAACCATGTGGATGAGGAGCAGGAGATCCTACCATATCCTGTTCTCCTTTGAGGAGCAGTGGACCCTGCCATCTATTGTTCTTCTGTGAGAAGTTGTGGTCCCTTCCATCTATTGTTCTCTAATAATAGTTCGTCATATTCGTTTCTATTTCATTCAACTTTCAACTAATGGAAAATCAGTCGTGAATGCACAAACATAAATTTTTAATTAAGGTTTTCAGAATGGTCTGCCGAAATCAATGGAGCAGTGATATCAAATTTGGAAGGCAGATGAGGAAAACAGACTGCCAGTTAGTCACTGCCTCATTGCTCAGTGGTAGCTCAACTCACAAACGAAGATCCAGGGTTCAGTTCTGGGTGGGGACACGACAAATGGACAAGTTTCCTAACACCTACTTACCACTGCTCACCTAGCAGTAAGTCGGTACCCAGATCTCAGCCGACTGTTGTGGGTCGCATCCTCACGAAATAACGAACTCAAACTTCGTCATAACGTCCCTCTCTTAAATGTGGTTCATTCTGCAGTTTTTACAGCAACTGTATATATATATATATATATATATATATATATATATATATATATATATATATATATATATATATATATATATATATATATATATATATATGTATGTATATATATATATATATATATATATATATATATATATATATATATATATATATATATATATATATATATATATATATATATATAAAATGTTCCTTGATAATGTGAGTAGTCACGAAAGAGCTTGGAATTTCTCTATTTTTCACAGAGGTTGTTTTGCATATTCTGAAATCACCTGTTTACCGTGATCTTATTGCATATATATGTATATAAATAAATATATATTTATATATATATTTATATATATATATATATATATATATATATATATATATATATATATATATACATATATATATATATATATATATATATATATATATATATATATATATATATATATATATATATATATATATATATATATATGCATATATATATATATATATATATCTCGTGCCGAATAGGCAAAACTTGCGATCTTGGCTTAAATAGCAATGCTCATCTTGCCATATAGGACAAGCGAAAATTTGTGTATGCAATAATTTCGCAAAAATCATTCTAAACCTAACGAAAAAAATATATTTCATTGTGTTTGCTTAGTATTAAATTACTGTAAAAGTAATTTAATATATATATATATATATATATATATATATATATATATATATATATATATATATATATATATATATATATATGTGAGAGAGAGAAAAAATGTAGTGCCGAATAGGTAAAAAATCGTCAATTAGCAATGACTCATTTAAAATTAAGTCCTTTCTAAAATTTTCTTATACGTTTAAAGATATATATATATATTTTTCATTTATGTTAATGTAAAAATTAATATTTTTGTACCAAAAAAACTTAGAAAGCTTGCCTAACCTTATTATAACAAGCGCAATCTGAAATAGCCTATATTTTTTTATTATCACACTGGCCGATTCCCACCAAGGCAGGGTGGCCCGAAAAAGAAAAATTTTCACCATCATTCACTCCATCACTGTCTTGCCAGAAGGGTGCTTTACACTACAGTTTAAACTGCAACATTAACACCCCTCCTTCAGAGTGCAGGTACTGTACTTCCCATCTCCAGGACTCAAGTCCGGCCTGCCGGTTTCCCTGAATCCCTTAATAAATGTTACTTTGCTCACACTCCAACAGCACGTCAAGTATTAAAAACCATTTGTCTCCATTCACTCCTATCAAACACGCTCATGCATGCCTGCTGGAAGTCCAAGCCCCTCGCACACAAAACCTCCTTTACCCCCTCCCTCCAACCTTTCCTAGGCCGACCCCTACCCCGCCTTCTTTCCACTACAGACTGATACACTCTTGAAGTCATTCTGTTTCGCTCCATTCTCTCTACATGTCCGAACCACCTCAACAACCCTTCCTCAGCCCTCTGGACAACAGTTTTGGTAATCCCGCACCTCCTCCTAACTTCCAATCTACGAATTCTCTGCATTATATTCACACCACACATTGCCCTCAGACATGACATCTCCACTGCCTCCAGCCTTCTCCTCGCTGCAACATTCATCACCCACGCTTCACACCCATATAAGAGCGTTGGTAAAACTATACTCTCATACATTCCCCTCTTTGCCTCCAAGGACAAAGTTCTTTGTCTCCACAGACTCCTAAGTGCACCACTCACTCTTTTTCCCTCATCAATTCTATGATTCACCTCATCTTTCATGGACCCATCCGCTGACACGTCCACTCCCAAATATCTGAATACGTTCACCTCCTCCATACTCTCTCCCTCCAATCTGATATTCAATCTTTCATCACCTAATCTTTTTGTTATCCTCATAACCTTACTCTTTCCTGTATTCACCTTTAATTTTCTTCTTTTGCACACCCTACCAAATTCATCCACCAATCTCTGCAACTTCTCTTCAGAATCTCCCAAGAGCACAGTGTCATCAGCAAAGAGCAGCTGTGACAACTCCCACTTTGTGTGTGATTCTTTATCTTTTAACTCCACGCCTCTTGCCAAGACCCTCGCATTTACTTCTCTTACAACCCCATCTATAAATATATTAAACAACCACGGTGACATCACACATCCTTGTCTAAGGCCTACTTTTACTGGGAAAAAATTTCCCTCTTTCCTACATACTCTAACTTGAGCCTCACTATCCTCGTAAAAACTCTTCACTGCTTTCAGTAACCTACCTCCTACACCATACACTTGCAACATCTGCCACATTGCCCCCCTATCCACCCTGTCATACGCCTTTTCCAAATCCATAAATGCCACAAAGACCTCTTTAGCCTTATCTAAATACTGTTCACTTATATGTTTCACTGTAAACACCTGGTCCACACACCCCCTACCTTTCCTAAAGCCTCCTTGTTCATCTGCTATCCTATTCTCCGTCTTACTCTTAATTCTTTCAATTATAACTCTACCATACACTTTACCAGGTACACTCAACAGACTTATCCCCCTATAATTTTTGCACTCTCTTTTATCCCCTTTGCCTTTATACAAAGGAACTATGCATGCTCTCTGCCATTCCCTAGGTACCTTACCCTCTTCCATACATTTATTAAATAATTGCACCAACCACTCCAAAACTATATCCCCACCTGCTTCTAACATTTCTATCTTTATCCCATCAATCCCGGCTGCCTTACCCCCTTTCATTTTACCCACTGCCTCACGAACTTCCCCCACACTCACAACTGGCTCTTCCTCACTCCTACAAGATGTTATTCCTCCTTGCCCTATACACGAAATTACCTAATCCAACTAAATATATTTTAGATAAGTTTACAGTAATTTAATAATAAATCACAATGAAATACTTATTTTTCGTTTGGTTTTGAATGTTTTTTGCGAAATTATTGCATACACAAATTTTCACTTGCCTTATTCCGCAAGAAGGGCGTTGCTATTTAAGCCAAAATCGCAAGTTTTACATATTCGAGACGATATATATATAACAAGAGGTTTATGAGACCATACCTGGAGTATACCTGGATCAACACCCCCGCGGCCCGGTCTGTGATCAGGCCTTGTAGTGGATCAGGGACTGATCAACTAGGCTGTTATTGAAGCCGCATGTTGGTGTACAGAATCTAGTCTCCCAGGTGCTCTATGCTGTTTTTTTAATGGAATTTAAAAACTCACTCAGGGTTATTAACGCTGCATGTCACTTGTTCACTTCCTGTCACGATTACTTTAATAACTAAATTACAGATTAATGAAAACATTCAGTATTCATTCACTGAGAAACATACACTTTACGGTGTATACATCCTGAGTTCAAAAGTGAAGCATAGAAGAGCTATATAACGTGGAAATTAATCGTGTGAGCTTTCCCAGAGGCCAAGGGATTGTCAAGGCTTTAGCAACTATTTCTTTAAAAAAAAAAGGCTGTGGAATAAAATCAGATTGGTGTTAAAAGTTAACATCAAAACGGCCTTCATAAAAAAATTACAGAATTCTATATCAGATGGGAAAATAAACCTTGGCCAGCTGGTGCTGTCTCCCCTGGTACAAATGCTGTCCTGGTAGACAGTAACTGTAAGAATAGAGAAATAAATGATGGTGGTATGGAGGGGGACAGGAGCTCTAGTAGGGAAACAGGTGTAGACAAGAACAAGGACATACAAAAACCAATGTTACAAACTAGCAATACCACGGGAGATAGTACACAAGGGGATGCCTCGAAAAATAGTGAAGATAAATTACCAGAAATAACTGATGAAGGCTCCATTGTTAGCACTAGTGCCTAAGATAGAAATGAGACAGGAAAACACGCACCATTAGGGAATACAGATACAAAAAACCAAGGCAAACAGAAACCAGGCCTATGCAAATTCTATGCACTTGGTATCTGCGGTCATGGAATATCTGGAAAAACAGAAGGGACGTGCAACTTTGACTACCCCAGAAAATGCCGTGCCCCTATGATAACAGGAAAATACAACCTCCCTTCCTGTAAGCTTTTCTACCCTGAAATATGTCACTCTTCAGTTCAGGAGAGCCAGTGCTATAACTTATATTGCCAGGCACACCACCTAAAGGGGACAAGAAGACACAGAACATCCAGACCTTGGGAAAACCTGGGTAGCCACAACCACTCCAGGATGCAGCGTCCCAAGAATTCCAGGAACGGCTTATGAAAATTGACCACTGCCTCGAAAATCTTCCAGTTCCTGCTCCCAACATCTTGCTCATGGGGGATTTCAACCTAAGGCACCTAAAATGGAGGAATATAGCAAATAATGTTGTAGCAGAGATAACACCAAGAGGCAGCTCAGATGAAAATTCGCACACATGTGAGCTTTAAAATCTCTGCACTAAATTCACCTTAAACCAGCAAATAATAGAGCCAACAAGATTGGAGAATACGCTGGACTTCATCTTCACTAACAATGATTATCTGACACGAAATGTCATCATATCAAAAACAATATACTCAGATCACAACATAATAGAGGTCCAGACATGTATGCGCGGAGACCCAGACCGACAAAATATGATCAATCACGAGGGAGCCTTCACCAAATTCAACTTCAATAACAAAAACATAAGGTGGGACCAAGTAAACCAAGTCCTAAATGATATAAACTGGGAAGACAGACTAAGCAACATGGATTCTAACAAATTAACTCTGTGGCACATGAGATATTCTCAAGGCGAAGGCAAAGAATAACAGAGCGGCTACAAGAGGCCAATATATCTGTTATACGTATGGAGACACTGGTCCGAGAATTAGCAAACATCGAACTAAAGCTAAAGGAATCTTACAGGAGTCAAGAAACGCGGGAAGAACTAATGGCCATATCTGAATTTGTAAGAAATCCAAAATATTTCTTTTCTTATGCCAAATCTAAGTCGAGAACAACATCCAGTATTGGGCCCCTACTTAAGTTTTTAGCAAGCCGCTAACCAGACTGAGAGTCGAAGACCTATATAATTTTTTATGAGAGACACAGAATTTGGTAGACACACCTGATATTATCCTGACGCCAAACGACTTCGAAATGGCAATAAATGACATGCCTAGTCACTCTGCCCCAGGTCCAGACTCGGAACTCCGTATTCATCAAGAACTGCAAGAAACCCCTATCACGTGCTCTTAACATCCTACGGAGTGGGAGCATGGACACTGGTGTTGTCCCACAGTTACTAAAAACAACAGACATAGCCCCACTCCACAAAGGGGGAAGTAAAGCAACAGCAAAGAACTACAGCCCAATAGCACTAACGTCCCATATCATAAAAACTTTGAAAGGCTTCTAAGAACCAAGATCACCACCCATCTAGATACCCATCATTAACACAAGCCAGGGCAGCATGGGTTTAAAGCAGGACGCTCCTGTCTGTCCCAACTACTGGACCACTACGACAGAATGCAGATGTAATATATACAGACTTTGCAAAAGCCGTTGACAAGTGTGACCATGGTGTAATAGCGCACAAAATGCGTGATAAAAGAAGAACAGGAAAAGTTGGTAGATGGATCTGTAATTTCCTAACAAATAGAACACAAAGAGTAGTAGTCAACAGAGTAAAGTCGGATGCGGCTACCGTGATAAGCTCTGTTCCACAAGGCACAGTACTCGGTTCCATCTTGTTCCTCATCCTCATATTGGACATAGACAGGGATGTAAGCCACAGCACCGTGTCTTCCTTTGCAGATGACACCCGAATTTGCATGACAGTGTCCTCCATTGAAGACACTGCAAGACTCCAGGCGGATATCAGCCAAATCTTTAAATGGGCTGCAGAAATAATATGAAGTTCAATGATGAGAAATTTCAATTACTCCGAAATGGAAAACGTGAGGAAATCAAAACTTTATCGGAGTATAAAACAAATTCCAACCACACAATAGACCGAAAAACTAATGCCAAAGACATGGGAGTGATCATCTCGGAGGATCTCACCTTCTAGGACCATAACATTGTATCAATCGAATCTGTTAGACAAATGACAGGATGGATAATGAGAACCTTCAAAACCAGGGATGCCAAGCCCATGATGACTCTTCAGGTTGTTTGTTCTATCTAGGCTGGAATATTGCTGCACACTAACAGCACCTTTCAAGGCAGATGAAATTGCTGACCTAGAAAATGTACAGAGAACCTTCACGGCGCGCATAACGGAGATAAAACACCTCAATTACTGGGAGCGCTTGAAGTTCCTGAACCTGTACTCCCTGGAACACAGGCGGGAGAGATACATGATTATATACACCTGGAAAATCCTAGAGGGATTAGTACCAAACTTGCACACGAAAATCACTCCCTACGAAAGCAAAAGACTTGGCAGACGATGCAACATCCCCCCAATGAAAATCAGGGGTGCCACGATAAGAGACAACACAATAACTGTTCAACTGCCTCCCAGCATGCATAAGGGGGGTTACCAATAGACACTGGACAAACACCTAAAGTCAGTACCCGACCAGCCGGGCTGTGGTTCGTACGTAGGACTGTATGCGGCCAGCAGTAACAGCCTGGTTGATCAGGCCCTGGTCCACCATGAGGTCTGATCACAGACCGGGCCGCGGGGTTGTTGACCCCCGGAACTCTCTCCAGGTATACTCCAGGTATACAAAGTTCACTGAGTGTCAGTGAGTCAGTTTCCAGCCACAGACTAAACTTACTAAACCTGGTGAACAACACAATCCAACATTATCTTCAGGATTAGTTGTAGAGAAAGAGGAAAATGAGAGAAAATGAAAGATGAAGTAAAGAGAGAGAGAGAGAGAGAGAGAGAGAGAGAGAGAGAGAGAGAGAGAGAGAGAGAGAGAGAGAGAGAGAGAGAGAGAGAGAGAGAGAGAGAGAAAACTCATCTGCGACTGCTTGACAGAGTAGAGAACAGAGCAAGACGTCTCATCTCTCGCCTGGACCCATCCTGGATAGACCTGTCATTTCAGCAGAGCCTTCAACATAGGAGGGGTGTGGGTGGCCTTACTGTTATGTACAAGGCCAATATTGTCAAAGTACCACACTTGGATCCACTTCGAGGACAGCGTGAAACAAGCTTTTATGCCACAAGACGGACAGAAAGCAGCAACTTCACTCTGGCTGTACCCTTCTCCAGAACTTCACTTCATCTGAGATCCTATATACCCAGGATGATTCGAGTATGGAACACATTCGTACACCATAATGATGTCAACGAGATAAAGTCAGTTGATCACATGAAAATGCTGGCCCACAGATGGCTCCAACTTCATCCTGTTTCCTACTTGTATGTCTAATAACAATAAAAATGCTTTCAAATGAGCTGATGTAGGTAACAGCTCTTAGCTTGCCAATAAAGTTAGGAATCCTTAACCTGTAAATAGCTTGTCAATAAAGCTAGGGATCCTTAACTTTGTCAAACCCTGTGTAAAAAAAAAAAAAAAAAAAAAAAAAATAAAAAAAAAAAAAAAAAAAAAAAGTACGAATGGGAAAGGGAAGAATAAAAAGTACAGATCGATGTAATAAGGAGGAGAGACATGACAGAGAGGAGAGAAAAATGAAAAAAAAGGATGGAGAGAATAAACAAATGATATGGGAGAGAGAAAGAATTAGAGATGATGAGGGAGACAGAAATTGTACAGAATAGAGGAGGTGAGAAGAGGAAAGAAGAGCAACTATGACGAGAAGAGACGAGAGTAATAGTAGGAGGAGGAAAGAGAAGGAGCAGTGAAAGAGGGAAACTGAGAGGGAGAGAAGAGTAAAAAGAGTAGTTACCTAATTAATGAGCACGAAGAGAATGGTTTGAGGGAAAGGAATGAGTTCTCTCAATAGGGAGACGGAGAGACAGGCACTCTACTTCCGCATCCGATCTTTCTAGAGAGAGAGAGAGAGAGAGAGAGAGAGAGAGAGAGAGAGAGAGAGAGAGAGAGAGAGAGACGGTAAGAGAGGAAGCGTACTAGAAAGATAGATAAGTCCAAGATTAGACCCCTTCAAAGCTTATAAGAATAAATTTAAAGTTTGCAGTCAGAGCAGCTAGTATTGGGTGTCCCATATCCACCCTGTGGATGGTAGAGGCTGGTATAATGCGTGTCCCACATCCATCTTGCAGACGTTATCAGTTAACCTGTAGTACCTTACTTCCATCCAGTGGATAATAGTTCCTAAGAAGAGTAAAAAGTCACAATACATTGACTTGAACACTACACAAATAACCCTCACAGAGAAAGTTTACATCTCGGTCCATTAACTAGTCACACAGAGGGACGAAGGGAAGGGAGTCAGCCGCTATTTTTCTGTGTACTCACCATTCATCTCGTGGATGGTAACGCAAAGGCGGATGGACACATAAACCTCTACCACTACTTTGAATTCTTATACTTCAGAGAAGAACTCAGTCACAAACATCAGCTATATCTCCTCTGGTGAAGCCGACAATTCCGAACCAGGTTCAGTACATAACTTGTCACAGTTGGTATTAATTTTGGTAACGTTTCGCTCTCCAGGAGCTTTTTCAAGCCGTTACAAACAATACATGGACACAGAGGGTATGTATAGCCTTAGATGAGGTGTAATACTGGTGTTAGTAGTAGTAGTAGCAGTAGTAGTATTATAAGTTGTAGTATTAGTAGTAATACAATATGGTAGAACAATCAACTTGCACATAAGTATAAGGTTGATTGTTCTACCATATTGTAGTATTACACCTCACTCTAAGCCTATATATACCCTCTGTGTCCATTTATTGTTTGTAACAGCTTGACAAAGCTCCTGGAGAGCGAAACGTTGCCACAATAAAATGTTATATTAATTGCACTTGTGTCCTTTTACTTTACATGTTGTCAAAGATGCTCTGACCAAGTCAACTCACATACTTCAGGTCTTGTCTAAATACTCCACCAACCAGCTCATACTGATCTACCTCTCATAAATCCAGGTTCAAAGCCTTTATATATATATATATATATATATAAGCCATTAGTAACATTAACCCAGGACACAGACCATCAATGTGTTTTTAATAGGGTAAGAAAATTTCATGTGTTTACTGACATAATATTCAAGTGACACACGCTGAGTCAACACAATGCCACACTCACCAAAATAACCCTGGGCACTTACCTGCCAAGATAATATTATCTGTAAGCTCTGTTAATAATTCCTGCGATCATCACTATACATATTGCAAAGGAAATGTTACAGTTCTGAGAACTAAAGAAAGATAATAGAAAGTACAGACTGTATTAAATAATTATTTTAAGTTTTGGCAGAAGAAACAGCGAGTTCATTATATAATATATAGGTGTGTGTGTGAAAGAGAGAGAGAGACAGAGGCAGAGAGAAGACTTTAAATTTATTCATAGCCTTGATGACGTTGGAATAAACAGTAAGAGAATAATACTGCTGTATATTCCTTTTATTTATAACTATGTTTAAAGAGAATATTTAGACTAAATATTCTATATATCACCAGCACTATGTATCACCAATACTACTTTGAATCACTGGATATATGCACCAAGAGGTATATATATTTTGAATATCTTCCTTTGTGTGTGTATATATATATATATATATGTCATGCCGAATAGGCAGAACTTGCGATCTTGGCTTAAATAGCAACGCTCATCTTGCCATATAGGACAAGTGAAAATTTGTGTATGTAATAATTTCGCCAAAATCATTCTGAACCTAACGAAAAAAATATATTTCACTGTGTTTGTTTATTATTAAATTACTGTAAACAAATCTAAAATATATTTAGTTGGGTTAGGCTAAAATAAATTGTTCTTGTTATAATAAGGTTAGGTAAGTTTTCTAAGATTCTTTTGGAGCAAAATTAAAAATTTTTACATTAAAATTAATGAAAAAAATATATCTTTAAACGTATAAGAGAAAATTTTAGAAAGGACTTAATTTTAAATGAGTTCTTGCTAATTGACCGGTTTTACATATTCTGCACGACATATATATATATATATATATATATATATATATATATATATATATATATATATATATATATATATATATATATATATATATATATATATAGTGGGAGCTTAATTTAATCCCAATTATAGTGTTTAAGAATTTTTGACTAGCGGTGATTTGCAGACTTAACGGCCCTGGTATAGTCGATAGATTTTATACCTTATTAACCAACCAACTTTGACACTATAGTCTAGTGCAGTTACTTTTTAAGTAATCCTGCAACACTATAACCCACCCGCCAGCTTCGAAAAATATCAATTCAGTACGACTGCAGGTGTGAAAGATACAGTCATGTGATAAACCCAGGTGATAAACCCAAGAAATGAACCCAGGCAATAATTCCAGTCAATAAACCCAGGCAATAATCCCAGTCAATAAACCCAGTCAATAAACCCAGTCAATAAACCCAGGCAATAAACCCAGGCAATAAACCCAGGCAATAAACCCAGGCGATAAACCTAAGAAATAAACCCAGGCAATAATCCCAGGCAATAAACCCAGGCAATAAAATCAGGCAATAAACCCAGGCAATAAAATCAGGCAATAAACCCAGGCAATAAAATCAGGCAATAAACCCAGGCAATGTTGTGTGTACTACACTTCATAAAAAATAAGATCACGGACGTGTTGTTAGAACTCATGGAAAAGTTCTAAGTCTCCGCAAAACCTTTGAAAACCTCAAACTAAGGAAACATTAACAAGAGCCTACCACAGGCCCACGGGTAACCAAAAGGAATCTTCAGTTTCATAAGTTTTCTATTGATTTGACTGGCGAAGCCCAAGACGTTGTAGAGGCTCCAACCATCGTCCCTAATAGCTGAACAGACACATTTTTATTTAATATGCACTCGTTTCTCTACCTGGGTCTCCTGAAGCTGCTGTATCATCTTGATACAGCATCTATAAGAGAGTCTATCGACTTTGGCTGAAAGAATATAGCATCTATCGCTGAGATTCTCTCAAGGAGATAAAATACGCAAAACAAGAAGGAGCTCGAATATACTGTAAAACATCTGCCAAGAGCCGTTCTGAAAAATTATTTGTGGTCAAAAGAAAAACTAAGTATTAAGACCAGCAGTATATCTGGCAGGAATTATTCTTCATTAAGTGGAAGTTAACTTTGTCCTTCGACTAACGAATACTTGAAATTTTAGTATTGGAGTTTGATCCAGTCTGGAACTAAATAGAGTGAGGAACTCTCACTTGTTTCAGAACAAGCTTCTATTAGAATAAAGTTTCCCTCAGCGTAGAGCTTCATCATGACATAATAAAGCTCTACACAAAATGAAATGTTCAGCCAATAAAATCTTGGTAAGCAACCTGTTTTTTTGCTACCTATCCAGACTGCCTTGAGAGTCGTCACATTCGCATAACATAACTTTTTGTTGCAAATACGTGCAATATCCAAGTAATTATTTATTGTGAGTTGACCAGGGGTAAGGAGACTTCACACTGCAGCGCTACAAGCCCGTGGTACAGCACGGGTTTGTAGCGTTAGTGCGCCGATTGTGCTGCCACCGAGATACCTGTTAGTGTTTGAAAACAAAACCGAATGACCATCGTAATACCAAGGGTCCAGTATACAAGTACATATACACATTGTGTCACATTAACAGGAACCTTCAGGAATTATCTGGAGCTATTGACTTAGTAGATACTATACATTTTGAGCAAGTTATACATATGTGATAGATCTGGCTGTTGCTTTGTTACACTAAAACTCTCATACATTGATCTTATCTTTCAAATAATTATTGCTAAAATGTATTTCTGCCTCTTATCTCTGTTTATACTTATGTCTCTGCCTTTGTCTCTGTCTCTCTATCACACACATTTTCTTTCCCCTCTGTCTCTCTGATAAACACTCGTTCATTAATTACTCAATTCAAACAGTATTTGGGGAGGAACCCTCATGGGCCACCATTCTTTCACTAGTCTCATTACATTGGTGACCGGAGGAGAGACACATTTTGTGGAGGAGGAATGCATGTGTGAGAGATTTCATCAGAGGGACACAGGG
>NC_091351.1:14109475-14121975 GCF_038502225.1 Cherax quadricarinatus
AGTGCTGAGGTTGACACTATCCTTGACAAGTGCTGAGGCTGACACTATCCTTGACAAGTGCTGAAGTTGACACTATCCTTGACAAGTGCTGAAGCTGACACTATCCTTGACAAGTGTTGAGGTTGACACTATCCTTGACAAGTGCTGAGGTTGACACTATCCTTGACAAGTGCTGAGGTTGACACTATCCTTGACAAGTGCTGAAGTTGACACTATCCTTGACAAGTGCTGAAGCTGACACTATCCTTGACAAGTGTTGAGGTTGACACTATCCTTGACAAGTGCTGAGGTTGACACTATCCTTGACAAGTGCTGAGGTTGACACTATCCTTGACAAGTGCTGAAGTTGACACTATCCTTGACAAGTGCTGAAGCTGACACTATCCTTGACAAGTGCTGAGGTTGACACTATCCTTGACAAGTGCTGAGGTTGGCACTATCCTTGACAAGTGCTGAGGTTGACACTATCCTTGACAAGTGCTGAAGCTGACACTATCCTTGACAAGTGCTGAGGTTGACACTATCCTTGACAAGTGCTGAGGTTGACACTATCCTTGACAAGTGCTGAGGTTGACACTATCCTTGACAAGTGCTGAGGTTGACACTATCCTTGACAAGTGCTGAGGTTGACACTATCCTTGACAAGTGCTGAGGTTGACACTATCCTTGACAAGTGCTGAGGTTGACACTATCCTTGACAAGTGCTGAAGTTGACACTATCCTTGACAAGTGAAACAAGTAAGAGTGAAAGAAATTCCATCTTTTTGTACACTTATAGTGCATCATTTACTCTGTCCTTCTCTCTAAACTTAGTTAAGAGTTTTTTTCCCCTCTGTTCGTGTTCCAATTCACTCTTTGTTATTTCTTTTCTTCTTTCCTCTTTCTGTTGCTGATTTTTTTTAATATTCCTCCTAATTCCTTCTCTTTCATCTCTTCTTCTCCAAATCTCATTTTCTTCATTCTTTTTGCTCCTTCTGTGTTAAAAATATTTTCTTCTTTTTCTTCGTCACCGTCCCCTTCACCTCTTCTTCTTTGTCTTCCACTATTTTAATGCCTAAGTTATTTACTCTCTGCCTTGCAATTATCTAGTTCACCGTATCTTCTCGCGGTGGCATCCTCCGCTTGGGCCAGAGGGGAGGTATATCAAGGGAGGAAGAAGAGATAGAGGAAACAAAATAGAAAGAGATCGGAGGAAGAAGTGGAAAGATAAGAGAAAGAAGGACAGGGAGAATGGGCTGTCATAAAAGACTGTTTATGAGGTTTAAACATTACCAAACTCTTTATTGTGTAAGTTGAGAGTTTGAGAGACAAGAGATGGTTACGAAATGGTGATGGAATAGTAATGAGATGACGGTAACATGGTGAAGAATAATTATAAGAAGCATTGACTGGATCACTGGAGGCCGGGCAGAGAACATGATCAAGTTTTCACCCCATTATAAACAAACCATACCACGGGCGGGGATAGAACCCGCGATCAGAGAGTCTCAACACTCCAGACCCCATTACGTAAAATTATGAAGAAATAGTGATTAGTCTTAGAGTCCTAGAGGGACTAGTCCCAAATCTGCAAATGAAGATCACTCCCTACGAAAGCAAAAGACTTCCCCCCACTTAAAAGCAGGGACGCCACGAGTACGCTAAGAGACAACACAGTGAGTGTCAGGGGCCCAAGACTGTTCAACTGCCTCCCAGGATACATAAGGAGGAATTACCAAAAGACCCCTGGCTGTCTTCAAGAAGGCGCTGGACAGGCACCTAAAGACAGTTCCTGACCAGCCGGGCTGTGGCTCATACGTCAGTTTACATGCTGCCAGCAGTAACAGCTTGGCTGATCCACCGCGAGGCCTGATCACGGATGGGACCGCGAGGGCATTGACCCCCGAAACCCTCTCCAGGTATACTCCAGGTATTGAAAGTTTAGAGGCAAGATTAGATAATCACGGTATCTCCTGTGCCAGGTATACCTTGGAGAGGGGAAGTTAGTGTACAGCTAGTTAAGTATATTTTAGAGCAAGCATATTAATACTTCTATAAAAACAGCTTACGTTAAACCGGGAATTCATAACATTGGCTTTACAATTTATGCTTCAAAGAAACGTGATAATGCAATTATAGGCCTTCAGCTATATCAGATTATAGATGAAGGACGGCTATGTGTTTGGTATAGATTGTAAACTGAGCTGTCAATATTGTAATGATGTTCCAGTTGGGACGACAATAGACAGATAGAAGCCTGCTATATATCATATTGGTAATGTTATCAACCAGAGCAGTGTAAGGATAAGTTAAATTAGTGGACGGGACAGTCCGAGTGGCGCCTGGCGGACCCCACTACCGGCTCCGGTCAGTCCGACTACAGGCATCATTTCGGGGACCCCCGGCTCCGGTAAGTCCGACCACCGGCTCTGCTTCAGCAACCACCGGCTCCGACCAGCCGGACCACCAATTCGGCTGTCTAGTATGACACGGTTCACGCTCATTATGTGGTTCCTAAAGCCCCAGAGAATATGGAGGCGACATGTTTAGTGGATAGGAAGAATTAGTTAATTTGATAACGTTAGCGTGTACGATTTACGGAAATTCAGAGGCACCACAACACCGCCACAAAAATAAACAACGCTGAATAACTTTATTATGAATTCTGGCAAACTGATATTATGAATGAAACATTTAGATATTGTATACACAGTTTTGAAAGAATTATCCCTAAATTCTCTCGTTAAGCCACATTCATTTACGTAACAAAGTGTGAAAATTCTGTTGACAAGGTTTATAGTTATATCTTTATTTACTACAAGTACATGTACAAGGTATACAGTCCTAGCTGACATCAATGACATACTACTATATAGAAAACCGCTTGTTATGCTGAGTATTTCGGGCAAATTAGGTCAGTTTTGTCCCAGGATGCGACCCACACCAGTCCACTAACACCCAGGTCCCCATTTCATTGATGGGTGAACACAGACAACCGATGTAAAGAAACACGACCAATGTGTCTACCCTGGCTGGGAAACGAACCCAGACCCTCTCCTTGTGAAGCGAGAGCTTAACCACCAGGCCACGGGCCACCGTGTAGAGACATAGCTGTTGGTGCAAATGTTCAGAGGTTTATGCACTTGAAATAAAACTGAGTGAAGAATTAGACACAACATCTGAGTGTCTATATTTTTAGACGTTTCGCCATCCAGTGGCTTTATCAACACAAGGACATAATGTGAAGACTGTAGAACCACATACAAAATGTGAAAGAATCAGTCCCTCATCCTCGGAGTTGACATTATATACCATTCATGTACTACATAAAGTGAGTGTTGGTAATGTGTTTAGGTTTTCTGATACTGATGGGTAAGCGATAGACATGTGGTTTAATTTAGGGAATGTCCGAGGTGTCTTGCATGTTGCCTGCAGTGTATCAGGCTTGAGACCAAGTGATTCTGAAACTAAGTGATCGTCAGGCCAGGTGATTTTCAGACCAGTTCATCCTCAGACCATGTGATTCACAAACCAGGTGAACCTCAGACTAGGTGATCCTCAGCCCAGGTGATTCCCAGACCAGTTGATCCTTAGACTAGGTGATCCTTAGACCAGGTGACCATTAGACCAGGTAATCCTCAGAACAGGTCATTCCCAAACCAGGTGATTCTCAGACAAGGTGATTCCCAGACTAGGTGATTCTGAAACCGGGTGATTCTCAGACCAGGTGATCCTCAGACCAGGTGATTCCCAGACCAGGTGATTCAAAGACTAGGTGATCCTCAGATCAGGTGATTCCAATAACAGGTGATCCTCAGACAAAGTGATTCCTAGACCGGGTGATCCTTAGAGCAGGTGCTTCTCACCCCAGGTGATCCTTAGACCAGGTAATCCTCAGACCAGGTGATTCCCAGACCAGGTGATTCCCAGACCAGGTGATTCCCAGACCAGGTGATTCCTAGACCGGGTGATCTCAGACCAGGTGATTCCCAGACCAGGTGATCCCCTGATCAGGTGATTCCCCAGACTAGGAGAACCTCATACTAGGTGATTCCAAGACCAGGTGATCCTCATATCAGGTGATTCTCAGACCAGGTGATTCCCAGACCAGGTGATTCCCAGACCAGGTGCTTCGTAGACAAGGTGATTCCCAGACCAGGTGATTCCCAGACCAGGTGTTTCCCAGACCAGGTGATTCCCAGACCAGATTGATCCTCAGACCAGGTGATCCTCAGATCAGGTGATCCGTAGACCAGCTAATCCTCAGACCAGGTGATTCCCAGAACAGGTTATCCTCAGACCAGGTGATTCCCAGACCAGGTGCTTCCCAGATCAGATGATTCCCAGACCAGGTGATCCTCAGACCAGGGGGTTTCCCCAGACCAGGTGTTTCCCAGACCAGGTGTTTCCCAGACCAGGTGCTTCCCAGACCAAGTGATTCTCAGACCAAGTGATCCTCAGACCAAGTGATTCTCAGACCAAGTGATCCTCAGACCAAGTGATTCTCAGACCAGGTGATTCTCAGACCAAGTGATCCCCAGACCAAGTGATCCTCAGACCAAGTGATTCTCAGACCAGGTGATTCTCAGACCAGGTGATCCTCAGATCAAGTGATTCTCAGACCAGGTGTTTCCCAGACCAGGTGTTTCCCAGACCAGGTGCTTCCCAGACCAGGTGATTCTCAGACCAAGTGATCCCCAGACCAAGTGATCCTCAGACCAAGTGATTCTCAGACCAGGTGATTCTCAGACCAGGTGATTCTCAGACCAAGTGATCCTCAGATCAAGTGATTCTCAGACCAGATGATCCTCGGACCAAGGTGTTTCCCAGACCAGGTGATTCCCAGACCAGGTGATTCCCAGACCAGGTGATTCCCAGACCAGGTGATTCCCAGACCAGGTGATTCCCAGACCAGGTGATTCCCAGACCAGGTGATCCCCTGATCAGGTGATTCCCTAGACTAGGAGAACCTCACACCAGGTGATTCCAAGACCAGGTGATCCTTATACCAGGTGATTCTCAGACCAGGTGATTCATAGACCGGGTGATCTCAGACCAGGTGATTCCCAGACCAGGTGATTCCCAGACCAGGTGATCCCCTGATCAGGTGATTCCCCAGACTAGGAGAACCTCAGACCAGGTGATTCCAAGACCAGGTGATCCTCATACCAGGTGATTCTCAGACCAGGTGATTCCCAGACCGGGTGATCTCAGACAAGGTGATTCCCAGACCAAATGATTCCCAGACGAGGTGATTCCCAGACCAGGTGCTTCGTAGACAAGGTGATTCCCAGACCGGGTGATTCCCAGACCAGGTGTTTCCCAGACCAGGTGATTCCCAGACCAGATTGATCCTCAGACCAGGTGATCCTCAGATCAGGTGATCCGTAGACCAGCTAATCCTCAGACCAGGTGATTCCCAGAACAGGTTATCCTCAGACCAGGGGGTTTCCCCAGACCAGGTGTTTCCCAGACCAGGTGTTTCCCAGACCAGGTGCTTCCCGGACCAGGTGATTCTCAGACCAAGTGATCCTCAGACCAAGTGATTCTCAGACCAAGTGATTCTCAGACCAGGTGATTCTCAGACCAAGTGATCCCCAGACCAAGTGATCCTCAGACCAAGTGATTCTCAGACCAGGTGATTCTCAGACCAGGTGATCCTCAGATCAAGTGATTCTCAGACCAGGTGTTTCCCAGACCAGGTGTTTCCCAGACCAGGTGCTTCCCAGACCAGGTGATTCTCAGACCAAGTGATCCCCAGACCAAGTGATCCTCAGACCAAGTGATTCTCAGACCAGGTGATTCTCAGACCAGGTGATTCTCAGACCAGGTGATCCTCAGATCAAGTGATTCTCAGACCAGATGATCCTCGGACCAGGTGTTTCCCAGACTAGGTGATTCCTAGACCAGGTGATCCTCAGACCAGGTGATCTTCAGACCAGGTGTTTCCCAGACCAGGTGATTCCCAGGCGAGGTGATTCTCAGACCACGTGATCCTTAGACCATGTGTTTCCCAGACCAGGTGATTCTCAGTGTCATCATGGGCTGTTTGTTACATTCAGTCAAGATGGGAATCAAATGATAGGAACAGCATCCTCAGTGTCGTCTCACTGGCATTCAGAATACAACAGAGGCTGTTGGGGGAATTCAATTTTTTTCTGGAACACCACTCGGCCCAACACTACTCACAGCTGTCTTCAACACCACTCTCTCCAGAACCACTTGCTCCAACAACACTCACAGCTTGTTCCAACACCACACTCTCCAACACCACACTCTCCAACACTACTCGCTCCAACACTACTCACTCCAACACTACTCACTCCAGCATCACTCACTCCAACATCACTCACTCCAACATCACTCAATCCAACATCACTCAATCCAACATCACTCACTCCAACATCACTCACTCCAACATCACTCACTCCAACATCACTCACTCCAACATCACTCACTCCAACATCACTCACTCCAACATCACTCAATCCAACATCACTCACTCCAACATCACTCACTCCAGCATCGCTCACTCCAACATTACTTACTGTACAACACTACTCACTCCAACACAACTTTAATACTACCCTATCCAGCCACACACTTTTCAACACCACACACTCTCCAACACCACACACTCTCCAACACCACACACTCTCCAACACCACACACTCTCCAACACTACAACTCTCCCATACTACTCATTGCAACACAACATTAACGTCACCACTAGCATACACACTTCAATACGACATTCACTCCGCCACCACCACACTCAGTCCAGTACCACACTCACTACGTCACACTCCATACAAAATCCACAGGAGAAAAGAGAGAGAGAGAGAGAGAGAGAGAGAGAGAGAGAAAACAAGAGGGAGAGAAGGGAGAAAAGCGAGAAACGTGAGATGAATTATTGAGTAGAGAAAATGGAGAGAAAGAGATAGAGAAGGGAAACGTGAAGGGGAGAATGAAAGAGAGGGAGACAGAGAAATATATAGAAAAAGACAATTCATAAGATTGTTATCAGCCGAGACAGACTGGGATAGGAGTATACCTTGGGATAGGGATATACCTCGCTCTATCATGAATACAATTCACACTTAGGCTTTTTATAAATGTTATTCAACAACACAGAATGAAAAAACGGGCGAAACAATGGCAGATATAATTACTTTGCGCTGTTTTACACATGCTGGGAGGCAGCCAATAATTACCCACTGACTTTGATGTGAATTACGACGTGGCAGTGACTGCCAGACAAACACCTCCATGGATGGGTGCATGTAATATGCTGGGGAAGACCATGTGTGTGGGCTATGTTGTGAGAGTGATTCGTAGGCATCACAGCAATGATTCCTCCGACATGCCAAGCTCCCTCATGCCGCACCTCATGCCACACCTCATGACACACCTCCTCATGACACGCTTCCTCTCGCGACGCCACTTGTTAAAAACACAAGAGGGTAAATAGTGAAGAGAGGTGAGCATGTGGAGTATGGTGCTGTCACCTGTCTTCAGTGCTGCTATTTCCCACAGACCTGAGTGAGGGGTGGAGGTCGGGGTCCCTGGTGCACATCTGTGTGTGTACACACCTGTTTGTGGCTGCAGAGGTTGAGTCACAGCTCCTAACCTCGTCTCTTTGCTGGTTGTTACTAGGTCCACTCTCTCCCTGCTCCAAAAGTTTTATCGTATCTCTTCTTAAAGCTATGTATGGATCCTGCCTCCACTATAACACTCTCCAGATTCTTCCACTTCCTGACAACCCTGTGACTGAAAAAATACTTCCTAACATCCATGACTCATGAGTTTTCAACTTCCAGTTGTGACCCATTATTTTTCTGTCCCATCTCTTGAACACCCTGTCCCTACCCAGCTTGTCAATTCCTCTCAGTATTTTATATGTCGTTATCATGTCCCCCCTATCCTGTCCTCCGGTATTGTCAGATCGATTAACCTATCCTCGTAAGACATACCCCATAGCTCCGGGACTAGTCTTGTTGCAAACCCCTGCACTTACTCTAATTTCTTGACGTGCTTGACCAGGTAAGGGGCCCCTTACTGGTGCTGTATACTCCAATATAGGCCTGACGTGCAGGATGTACAGAGTCTTGAACAATGTCTAATTAAGCTATTCCTAGGTTGCCAAGCGCCCATATGTTTCAGCAGTTGTTTGGTTGATGTGCACCTCAGATGTGCTCGGTATTATACTCACTCCAAGATTCTGTTCCTTGAGTGAGGTTTGGAGTCTTTGGCCACCCCTAGCCTGTGCTCTGTGGTGTTCTTTGACCCTCCCCAATCTTCATAACTTTGCAGTTGGTGGTGTTAAACTCCAGGAGCCAGTTGCTGGACCAGGCTTGCGGCTTGTCCAGATCCCTTTGTTGTCCTGCCTGATCCTCATCCGATTGAACTCACATTAGCTTCACATCATCTACAAATGAATCCATTTCTTCTGTCATGTCATTCACATATACCATAAACAGCAGCGGCCCTAAGACTGACCACTGTGGAATTCCGCTCGTCACAGGTGCCCACTCTGACACCTCGTCACATACCATGACTCACTGTTTCATTCTTGTCAGGTATTCTTTGATCCATTGCGATGCCTTACCTGTTATTTTTGCCTGCTCCTCTAGCTTTTGCACTAATCTCTTGTGTGAAACTATCGAAAGCCTTCTAAGAGTACAAGAAAAAGCATTCTACCCCTCCCCCCCTCTCTGTCTTACTTCTGTCACTTTGTCACAAAACTCCAGTAGAATTGTGAAAAGGGATTTTCCTTTCCTGCAACCGTGCTGGTTATTGTTAATAAGCTCATTCCTTTCAAGGTTCTCCACCGCTCTTTTCAAATTCAAATTCAAATTCAAATTCAAAGTTTATTCTCTATAAGGATTACAATGTTGAGTTTACAGAAATTTGGTTGTTGTGTGGTTTACATGTAGTAAAATTGTGATTACAGAGTGTACCACTAGAACGCTTAGCATGGCTAGGCATTTCGGGCATACTTAGTTTTATTCTTAATTGTAAAATATTACAAAATGAGGTAAGTTGGTATTATGGCTAAGTGACTAAATACTAGTTTGTGAGTTTAGCAATGTGAATGCTTTTGTTTTGGCACAGTACATAGTTTCAGTATTGGAGTATCACAGGATTTATTATTTTAAGATTGAGATTAATATTTCTGTTTATGGTCAAATGAGTGAGTGAGTGTACGTGTGAACCACCAGGTGGTATTCGTGTAGTTAGTTGACGGGGTGTATCAGGGAGATATCTTCTCCATGACTTTGTTTACTATTCATGTCAGCGACATTGGTTTGTAGTTTAATGCTGCCTGTCTCCTTTCTTAAATATTGGGACTACATTTGCTGTCTTCCACACCTCAGGTAGTTGCACTGTTTCCATAGATGTGTTGAAGATTGTTGTTATTGACACACAGCGAGTCTGCTGTCTCTCTCAGGACCCACGGGGAGATGTCCGGTCCCATTCCTTTTGAGGGATCTAGTTCACTCAGCAGCCTCTTCACTTCCTCCTTTGTTGTTTGTATTGTGTCCAGCACTTGTTGGTGTAACCCAACATTCGGGAGTCCTTTCTGTCTCCACTGAAAATACTTCCTTAATCTCGTGTTGAGCTCTTGACATACTTCTCTGTCGTTTCTTGTGATTTCCTCTTCCTTAGTCTGATTACCTGGTTCTTGACTGTTGTTTTCCTCCTGATGTGGCTGTACCACAACTTCGGGTCAGATTTCGCTTTTGATGCTTTGTCATTTTCGTAATGCCGCTGGGCTTCCTTCCTAATCTGTGCATATTCGTTTCTGGCTCTAAGACTAATCTCCCTATTTTCCTGGGTCCTTTGCTTTCTATACTTTTTCCATTCTCTAGCACACTTAGTTTTGGCCTACATCTCTGCCTCCTTGCATTTTGTTGTCACATATTCTATCATTTCATTTCTATCATTTCATTTCATTTCTCCCATCCTACTCGTTCTGTTTCCCTCTCCACTTGTAACTCTACTTTGTATTCGAAGCTCAGGATCACATGATCACTAGCTTCGATGTGATGTACTCAATGTCTGAACTACTCAAAGTGAATATGAGGTCCAGTCTTTCTGGTTCATCCTCTTCTCTCTCTCTCCGTGGTAATGTCCCTAACATCTTGATGCATGAGGTTTTCCAGTACCACCTCTATCATCCTGACCCTCCACACTTCTGGTACCCCATGTGGCTTCAGGTTTTCCCAGTCAGTCTCCTTATGACTGAAATCACCCACAACTAGTAACTTTTCGCTGCCAATGTTGGCCCTTCTGGCCACCTCAGCTAGTGTGTCAATCATTACTCTGTTGCTCTCATATTCTTGTCTTTTGTGTGTTTGTCGTTCACTGCTATCAGTTTGTCGTTTACTGCTGTCATTGGGTCATTCACTGCTATCAGTGGGTCATTCACTGCTATCAGTGGGTCGTTCTCTGCTATCAGTAGGTCGTTCTCTGCTATCAGTGGATCATTCACTGTTATCAGTAGGTCATTTACTATCAGTAGGCCATTCACTATCATTGGGGTTGTTCCCTGGTATCAGTGGGTCGTCCACTTTTATCAGCAAGTCGTTCACTGCTGGCAGTGGTCGTCTCAGTTACCTTCAATATAAATCGAACATTGAGGAATGCTGAATTAAATATAACTGCAGCGACCCCGCTATAAAGACGCATATGAAGCAGCTCCAAGAGAAGGGCTCTTGATCCAAGGCACAGGCGCTACTCTTCCTTTCCTTGGCTCACCCTCATTATTTCTCATTCTCCAGGCGCTGTATGACCCTCACGGGTTTAGCCTTTACCCATAGATATATTTAATGAAAATGATACGGAAGGGTAGGGTTATTAAGTTTAAAGTCTATCTGCTACACAATGGCTGGTTAAATAAGTTTAAAATCTATCGTCACCTGTTCTTCACCAAATAAGGTGATTTTAGTACCTAACACCACGGTTAAATTCAACGCTCAGTGTATATACACTGAAAAATAGGCACCACATGGTGTATATGCCTTGAGAAATACATACCCTGAGTACGTATATACGCTGAGAAATACATACCCCCACTGTGTATACACACTGAGAAATAGATACCACGCGGTGCATATGCACTGAGAAATACATACCCAACTGTGTATATACACCGAGAAATACACACCCGTTATGCATATACATCTCAGTATATACAATGAGAGACATAAAAGTCTCAGTATATATGCACTGATCAGTGACTTCAGTGAAGACATCTACACACGGTGTTTTTTTTTCACAATTACGAGAATGTATTTTTGAAAACAATGTTTTCTCAATACATTGTAAAAAAAAACCAGTTTTTGTAAGAATCATCTCACACGAATAAACAGCACACGAATAAACAGCACACGAATAAACAGCACACGAATAAACAGCACACGAAATAAACAGCACACGAATAAACAGCACACGAATAAACAGCACACGAATAAACAGCACACGAATAAACAGCACACGAATAAACAGCACACGAATAAACAACACACGAATAAACAGCACACGAATAAACAGCACACGAAATAAACAGCACACGAATAAACAGCACACGAATAAACAACACACGAATAAACAGCACACGAATAAACAACACACGAATAAACAGCACACAAATAAACAACACACGAATAAACAGCACACGAATAAACAGCACAAGAATAAACAGCACACGAATAAACAGCACACGAATAAACAGCACACGAAATAAACAGCACACGAATAAACAGCACACGAATAAACAGCACACGAATAAACAACACACGAATAAACAGCACACGAATAAACAGCACACGAAATAAACAGCACACGAATAAACAGCACACGAATAAACAGCACACGAATAAACAGCACACGAATAAACAGCACACGAAATAAACAGCACACGAATAAACAGCACACGAATAAACAGCACACGAATAAACAGCACACGAATAAACAGCACACGAATAAACAGCACACGAATAAACAGCACACGAATAAACAGCACACGAATAAACAGCACACGAATAAACAGCACACGAATAAACAGCACATGAATAAACAGCACATGAATAAACAGCACACGAATAAACAGCACACGAATAAACAGCACTTGAATAAACAGCACTTGAATAAACAGCACACGAATAAACAGCACACGAATAAACAGCACACGAATAAACAGCACACGAATAAGCAGCACACGAATAAACAGCACACGAATAAACAGCACACGAATAAACAGCACACGAATAAACAGCACACGAATAAACAGCACACGAATAAACAGCACACGAATAAACAGCACACGAATAAACAGCACACGAATAAACAGCACACGAATAAACAGCACACGAATAAACAGCACATGAATAAACAGCACACGAATAAACAGCACACGAATAAACAGCACACGAATAAACAGCACACGAATAAGCAGCACACGAATAAGCAGCACACGAATAAACAGCACACGAATAAACAGCACACGAATAAACAGC
>NC_091351.1:14126975-14164475 GCF_038502225.1 Cherax quadricarinatus
GGTGTTAGTCTCCTTACACCCGCTGCCCCATAGATACCCGGGTGTTAGTCTCCTTACACCCGCTGCCCCATAGATACCCGGGTGTTAGTCTCCTTACACCCGCTGCCCCCATACATACCCGGGTGTTAGTCTCCTTACACCCGCTGCCCCCATACATACCCGGGTGTTACTCTCCTTACACCCGCTGCCCCCATAGATACCCGGGTGTTAGTCTCCTTACACCCGCTGCCCCCATAGATACCCGGGTGTTAGTCTCCTTACACCCGCTGCCCCATAGATATCCGGGTGTTAGTCTCCTTACACCCGCTGCCCCCATAGATACCCGGGTGTTAGTCTCCTTACACCCGCTGCCCCATAGATACCCGGGTTTTAGTCTCCTTACACCCGCTGCCCCCATAGATACCCGGGTGTTAGTCTCCTTACACCCGCTGCCCCATACATACCCGGGTGTTAGTCTCCTTATACCCGCTGCCCCCATAGATACCCGGGTGTTAGTCTCCTTACACCCGCTGCCCCATAGATACCCGGGTGTTAGTCTCCTTACACCCGCTGCCCCATAGATACCCGGGTGTTAGTCTCCTTACACCCGCTGCCCCCATACATACCCGGGTGTTAGTCTCCTTACACCCGCTGCCCCCATAGATACCCGGGTGTTAGTCTCCTTTACACCCGCTGCCCCCATACATACCCGGGTGTTAGTCTCCTTACACCCGCTGCCCCCATACATACCCGGGTGTTAGTCTCCTTACACCCGCTGCCCCCATAGATACCCGGGTGTTAGTCTCCTTACACCCGCTGCCCCCATAGATACCCGGGTGTTAGTCTCCTTACACCCGCTGCCCCCATAGATACCCGGGTGTTAGTCTCCTTACACCCACTGCCCCCATAGATACCCGGGTGTTAGTCTCCTTACACCCGCTGCCCCATAGATACCCGGGTGTTAGTCTCCTTACACCCGCTGCCCCCATAGATACCCGGGTGTTAGTCTCCTTACACCCGCTGCCCCCATAGATACCCGGGTGTTAGTCTCCTTACACCCGCTGCCCCCATAGATACCCGGGTGTTAGTCTCCTTACACCCGCTGCCCCCATACATACCCGGGTTTTAGTCTCCTTACACCCGCTGCCCCCATACATACCCGGGTGTTAGTCTCCTTACACCCGCTGCCCCCATACATACCCGGGTGTTAGTCTCCTTACACCCGCTGCCCCCATACATACCCGGGTGTTAGTCTCCTTACACCCGCTGCCCCATACATACCCGGGTGTTAGTCTCCTTACACCCGCTGCCCCCATACATACCCGGGTGTTAGTCTCCTTACACCCGCTGCCCCATACATACCCGGGTGTTAGTCTCCTTACACCCGCTGCCCCCATACATACCCGGGTGTTAGTCTCCTTACACCCGCTGCCCCATACATACCCGGGTGTTAGTCTCCTTACACCCGCTGCCCCCATACATACCCGGGTGTTAGTCTCCTTACACCCGCTGCCCCCATACATACCCGGGTGTTAGTCTCCTTACACCCGCTGCCCCCATACATACCCGGGTGTTAGTCTCCTTACACCCGCTGCCCCCATACATACCCGGGTGTTAGTCTCCTTACACCCGCTGCCCCCACAGATACCCGGGTGTTAGTCTCCTTACACCCGCTGCCCCCATACATACCCGGGTGTTAGTCTCCTTACACCCTCTGCCCCCATACATACCCGGGTGTTAGTCTCCTTACACCCGCTGCCCCCACAGATACCCGGGTGTTAGTCTCCTTACACCCGCTGCCCCCATACATACCCGGGTGTTAGTCTCCTTACACCCGCTGCCCCATACATACCCGGGTGTTAGTCTCCTTACACCCGCTGCCCCCACAGATACCCGGGTGTTAGTCTCCTTACACCCGCTGCCCCCATACATACCCGGGTGTTAGTCTCCTTACACCCGCTGCCCCCATACATACCCGGGTGTTAGTCTCCTTACACCCGCTGCCCCCACAGATACCCGGGTGTTAGTCTCCTTACACCCGCTGCCCCCATACATACCCGGGTGTTAGTCTCCTTACACCCGCTGCCCCATACATACCCGGGTGTTAGTCTCCTTACACCCGCTGCCCCCATACATACCCGGGTGTTAGTCTCCTTACACCCGCTGCCCCATACATACCCGGGTGTTAGTCTCCTTACACCCGCTGCCCCCATACATACCCGGGTGTTAGTCTCCTTACACCCGCTGCCCCCATACATACCCGGGTGTTAGTCTCCTTACACCCGCTGCCCCCATACATACCCGGGTGTTAGTCTCCTTACACCCGCTGCCCCCATACATACCCGGGTGTTAGACTCCGTACACCCGCTGCCCCCCCAGATACCCGGGTGTTAGTCTCCTTACACCCGCTGCCCCCATACATACCCGGGTGTTAGTCTCCTTACACCCGCGGCCCCATACATACCCGGGTGTTAGTCTCCTTACACCCGCTGCCCCCATACATACCCGGGTGTTAGTCTCCTTACACCCGCTGCCCCATACATACCCGGGTGTTAGTCTCCTTACACCCGCTGCCCCATACATACCCGGGTGTTAGTCTCCTTACACCCGCTGCCCCATACATACCCGGGTGTTAGTCTTCTTACACCCGCTGCCCCATACATACCCGGGTGTTAGTCTCCTTACACCCGCTGCCCCCATACATACCCGGGTGTTAGTCTCCTTACACCCGCTGCCCCCATACATACCCGGGTGTTAGTCTCCTTACACCCGCTGCCCCCATACATACCCGGGTGTTAGTCTCCTTACACCCGCTGCCCCCATACATACCCGGGTGTTAGTCTCCTTACACCCGCTGCCCCATACATACCCGGGTGTTAGTCTCCTTACACCCGCTGCCCCCATACATACCCGGGTGTTAGTCTCCTTACACCCGCTGCCCCCATACATACCCGGGTGTTAGTCTCCTTACACCCGCTGCCCCCATACATACCCGGGTGTTAGTCTCCTTACACCCGCTGCCCCATACATACCCGGGTGTTAGTCTCCTTACACCCGCTGCCCCATAGATACCCGGGTGTTAGTCTCCTTACACCCGCTGCCCCATAGATACCCGGGTGTTAGTCTCATTACACCCGCTGCCCCCATAGATACCCGGGTGTTAGTCTCCTTTACACCCGCTGCCCCCATAGATACCCGGGTGTTAGTCTCCTTACACCCGCTGCCCCCATAGATACCCGGGTGTTAGTCTCCTTACACCCGCTGCCCCCATAGATACCCGGGTGTTAGTCTCCTTACACCCGCTGCCCCCATACATACCCGGGTGTTAGTCTCCTTACACCCGCTGCCCCCATAGATACCCGGGTGTTAGTCTCCTTACACCCGCTGCCCCCATAGATACCCGGGTGTTAGTCTCCTTACACCCGCTGCCCCCATAGATACCCGGGTGTTAGTCTCCTTACACCCGCTGCCCCCATAGATACCCGGGTGTTAGTCTCCTTACACCCGCTGCCCCCATAGATACCCGGGTGTTAGTCTCCTTACACCCGCTGCCCCCATAGATACCCGGGTGTTAGTCTCCTTACACCCGCTGCCCCCATAGATACCCGGGTGTTAGTCTCCTTACACCCGCTGCCCCCATAGATACCCGGGTGTTAGTCTCCTTACACCCGCTGCCCCCATACATACCCGGGTGTTAGTCTCCTTACACCCGCTGCCCCCATACATACCCGGGTGTTAGTCTCCTTACACCCGCTGCCCCCATACATACCCGGGTGTTAGTCTCCTTACACCCGCTGCCCCCATACATACCCGGGTGTTAGTCTCCTTACACCCGCTGCCCCCATACATACCCGGGTGTTAGTCTCCTTACACCCGCTGCCCCATACATACCCGGGTGTTAGTCTCCTTACACCCGCTGCCCCCATACATACCCGGGTGTTAGTCTCCTTACACCCGCTGCCCCCATACATACCCGGGTGTTAGTCTCCTTACACCCGCTGCCCCCCCGGGTGTTAGTCTCCTTACATATACATACCCGGGTGTTAGTCTCCTTACACCCCCTGCCCCCAGACATACCCGGGTGTTAGTCTCCTTACACCCGCTGCCCCCATACATACCCGGGTGTTAGTCTCCTTACACCCGCTGCCCCCATACATACCCGGGTGTTAGTCTCCTTACACCCGCTGCCCCCAGACATACCCGGGTGTTAGTCTCCTTACACCCGCTGCCCCCATACATACCCGGGTGTTAGTCTCCTTACACCCGCTGCCCCCACAGATACCCGGGTGTTAGTCTCCTTACACCCGCTGCCCCCATACATACCCGGGTGTTAGTCTCCTTACACCCGCTGCCCCCATACATACCCGGGTGTTAGTCTCCTTACACCCGCTGCCCCCACAGATACCCGGGTGTTAGTCTCCTTACACCCGCTGCCCCCATACATACCCGGGTGTTAGTCTCCTTACACCCGCTGCCCCATACATACCCGGGTGTTAGTCTCCTTACACCCGCTGCCCCCACAGATACCCGGGTGTTAGTCTCCTTACACCCGCTGCCCCCATACATACCCGGGTGTTAGTCTCCTTACACCCGCTGCCCCCATACATACCCGGGTGTTAGTCTCCTTACACCCGCTGCCCCCACAGATACCCGGGTGTTAGTCTCCTTACACCCGCTGCCCCCATACATACCCGGGTGTTAGTCTCCTTACACCCGCTGCCCCATACATACCCGGGTGTTAGTCTCCTTACACCCGCTGCCCCCATACATACCCGGGTGTTAGTCTCCTTACACCCGCTGCCCCATACATACATACCCGGGTGTTAGTCTCCTTACACCCGCTGCCCCCATACATACCCGGGTGTTAGTCTCCTTACACCCGCTGCCCCATACATACCCGGGTGTTAGTCTCCTTACACCCGCTGCCCCCATACATACCCGGGTGTTAGTCTCCTTACACCCGCTGCCCCCATACATACCCGGGTGGTAGTCTCCTTACACCCGCTGCCCCCACAGATACCCGGGTGTTAGTCTCCTTACACCCGCTGCCCCCATACATACCCGGGTGTTAGTCTCCTTACACCCGCTGCCCCATACATACCCGGGTGTTAGTCTCCTTACACCCGCTGCCCCCATACATACCCGGGTGTTAGTCTCCTTACACCCGCTGCCCCATACATACCCGGGTGTTAGTCTCCTTACACCCGCTGCCCCATACATACCCGGGTGTTAGTCTCCTTACACCCGCTGCCCCATACATACCCGGGTGTTAGTCTCCTTACACCCGCTGCCCCATACATACCCGGGTGTTAGTCTCCTTACACCCGCTGCCCCCATACATACCCGGGTGTTAGTCTCCTTACACCCGCTGCCCCCACAGATACCCGGGTGTTAGTCTCCTTACACCCGCTGCCCCCATACATACCCGGGTGTTAGTCTCCTTACACCCGCTGCCCCATACATACCCGGGTGTTAGTCTCCTTACACCCGCTGCCCCCATACATACCCGGGTGTTAGTCTCCTTACACCCGCTGCCCCCATACATACCCGGGTGTTAGTCTCCTTACACCCGCTGCCCCCATACATACCCGGGTGTTAGTCTCCTTACACCCGCTGCCCCCATACATACCCGGGTGTTAGTCTCCTTACACCCGCTGCCCCCATACATACCCGGGTGTTAGTCTCCTTACACCCGCTGCCCCCATACATACCCGGGTGTTAGTCTCCTTACACCCGCTGCCCCCATACATACCCGGGTGTTAGTCTCCTTACACCCGCTGCCCCCATACATACCCGGGTGTTAGTCTCCTTACACCCGCTGCCCCCATACATACCCGGGTGTTAGTCTCCTTACACCCGCTGCCCCCATAGATACCCGGGTGTTAGTCTCCTTACACCCGCTGCCCCCATACATACCCGGGTGTTAGTCTCCTTACACCCGCTGCCCCCATACATACCCGGGTGTTAGTCTCCTTACACCCGCTGCCCCCATACATACCCGGGTGTTAGTCTCCTTACACCCGCTGCCCCAAATAATCTAGCTGTCTTCTTTTTCATTTCCTTTTTGGTAAACTCATTTCTGATTAATATCCTGACTTCCCTGTTCAGCTCAAGCTTATTTTTATGTAATTATTATTATATTATTATTATTATATTATTATATTATTATTATTATTATTATTATTATTATTATTATTATTATTATTATTATTATTATTATTTTAGTATATATTACATTTATTACTATCAATATAAGTTTTAAAGGAAAGTCAATTTGTGTTCAGTTTATGTAGGTATAATTCACTAGTGGTGTTGACGACCAGGTGGTGTGGCGTGGTGTTGACGACCAGGTGGTGTGGCGTGGTGTTGACGACCAGGTGGTGTGGCGTGGTGTTGACGACCAGGTGGTGTGCCGTGGTGTTGACGACCAGGTGGTGTGGCGTGGTGTTGACGACCAGGTGGTGTGGCGTGGTGTTGACGACCAGGTGGTGTGGCGTGGTGTTGACGACCAGGTGGTGTGGCGTGGTGTTGACGACCAGGTGGTGTGGCGTGGTGTTGACGACCCGGGGGTGTGGCGTGGTGTTGACGACCAGGTGGTGTGGCGTGGTGTTGACGACCAGGTGGTGTGGCGTGGTGTTGACGACCAGGTGGTGTGGCGTGGTGTTGACGACCAGGTGGTGTGGCGTGGTGTTGACGACCAGGTGGTGTGGCGTGGTGTTGACGACCAGGTGGTGTGGCGTGGTGTTGACGACCAGGTGGTGTGGCGTGGTGTTGACGACCCGGGGGTGTGACGTGGTGTTGACGACCCGGAGGTGTGGCGTGGTGTTGACGACCAGGTGGTGTGGCGTGGTGTTGACGACCATGTGGTGTGGCGTGGTGTTGACGACCAGGTGGTGTGGCGTGGTGTTGACGACCAGGTGGTGTGGCGTGGTGTTGACGACCATGTGGTGTGGCGTGGTGTTGACGACCAGGTGGTGTGGCGTGGTGTTGACGACCATGTGGTGTGGCGTGGTGTTGACGACCAGGTGGTGTGGCGTGGTGTTGACGACCAGGTGGTGTGGCGTGGTGTTGACGACCAGGTGGTGTGGCGTGGTGTTGACGACCAGGTGGTGTGGCGTGGTGTTGACGACCAGGCGGTGTGGCGTGGTGTTGACGACCAGGTGGTGTGGCGTGGTGTTGACGACCAGGTGGTGTGGCGTGGTGTTGACGACCAGGCGGTGTGGCGTGGTGTTGACGACCAGGTGGTGTGGCGTGGTGTTGACGACCAGGTGGTGTGGCGTGGTGTTGACGACCAGGCGGTGTGGCGTGGTGTTGACGACCAGGTGGTGTGGCGTGTTGTTGACGACCAGGTGGTGTGGCGTGGTGTTGACGACCAGGCGGTGTGGCGTGGTGTTGACGACCAGGCGGTGTGGCGTGGTGTTGACGACCAGGTGGTGTGGCGTGGTGTTGACGACCAGGTGGTGTGGCGTGGTGTTGACGACCAGGCGGTGTGGCGTGGTGTTGACGACCAGGTGGTGTGGCGTGGTGTTGACGACCAGGCGGTGTGGCGTGTTGTTGACGACCAGGCGGTGTGGCGTGGTGTTGACGACCAGGTGGTGTGGCGTGGTGTTGACGACCAGGCGGTGTGGCGTGGTGTTGACGACCAGGTGGTGTGGCGTGGTTTTGACGACCAGGTGGTGTGGCGTGGTGTTGACGACCAGGCGGTGTGGCGTGGTGTTGACGACCAGGTGGTGTGGCGTGGTGTTGACGACCAGGTGGTGTGGCGTGGTGTTGACGACCAGGTGGTGTGGCGTGGTGTTGACGAC
Source organism: Cherax quadricarinatus (assembly GCF_038502225.1). Classification (NCBI taxonomy): domain Eukaryota; kingdom Metazoa; phylum Arthropoda; class Malacostraca; order Decapoda; family Parastacidae; genus Cherax; species Cherax quadricarinatus. The sequence continues at coordinate 14,134,760 of NC_091351.1, forward strand.
CAGGTGGTGTGGCGTGGTGTTGACGACCAGGTGGTGTGGCGTGGTGTTGACGACCAGGTGGTGTGGCGTGGTGTTGACGACCAGGTGGTGTGGCGTGGTGTTGACGACCAGGTGGTGTGGCGTGGTGTTGACGACCAGGTGGTGTGGCGTGGTGTTGACGACCCGGGGGTGTGGCGTGGTGTTGACGACCCGGGGGTGTGGCGTGGTGTTGACGACCAGGTGGTGTGGCGTGGTGTTGACGACCAGGTGGTGTGGCGTGGTGTTGACGACCAGGTGGTGTGGCGTGGTGTTGACGACCAGGTGGTGTGGCGTGGTGTTGACGACCAGGTGGTGTGGCGTGGTGTTGACGACCAGGTGGTGTGGCGTGGTGTTGACGACCCAGGGGTGTGGCGTGGTGTTGACGACCCGGGGGTGTGGCGTGGTGTTGACGACCCGGAGGTGTGGCGTGGTGTTGACGACCAGGTGGTGTGGCGTGGTGTTGACGACCAGGTGGTGTGGCGTGGTGTTGACGACCCGGGGGTGTGACGTGGTGTTGACGACCCGTGGGTGTGACGTGGTGTTGACGACCCGGAGGTGTGGCGTGGTGTTGACGACCAGGTGGTGTGGCGTGGTGTTGACGACCATGTGGTGTGGCGTGGTGTTGACGACCAGGTGGTGTGGCGTGGTGTTGACGACCAGGTGGTGTGGCGTGGTGTTGACGACCAGGTGGTGTGGCGTGGTGTTGACGACCAGGTGGTGTGGCGTGGTGTTGGCGACCAGGTGGTGTGGCGTGGTGTTGACGACCAGGTGGTGTGGCGTGGTGTTGACGACCAGGTGGTGTGGCGTGGTGTTGACGACCCGGGGGTGTGACGTGGTGTTGACGACCCGGGGGTGTGACGTGGTGTTGACGACCAGGTGGTGTGGCGTGGTGTTGACGACCCGGGGGTGTGACGTGGTGTTGACGACCCGGGGGTGTGACGTGGTGTTGACGACCCGGAGGTGTGGCGTGGTGTTGACGACCAGGTGGTGTGGCGTGGTGTTGACGACCATGTGGTGTGGCGTGGTGTTGACGACCAGGTGGTGTGGCGTGGTGTTGACGACCAGGTGGTGTGGCGTGGTGTTGACGACCAGGTGGTGTGGCGTGGTGTTGACGACCAGGTGGTGTGGCGTGGTGTTGACGACCAGGTGGTGTGGCGTGGTGTTGACGACCAGGTGGTGTGGCGTGGTGTTGACGACCAGGTGGTGTGGCGTGGTGTTGACGACCAGGTGGTGTGGCGTGGTGTTGACGACCAGGTGGTGTGGCGTGGTGTTGACGACCAGGTGGTGTGGCGTGGTGTTGACGACCAGGTGGTGTGGCGTGGTGTTGACGACCAGGTGGTGTGGCGTGGTGTTGACGACCAGGTGGTGTGGCGTGGTGTTGACGACCAGGTGGTGTGTCGTGGTGTTGACGACCAGGTGGTGTGGCGTGGTGTTGACGACCAGGTGGTGTGGCGTGGTGTTGACGACCAGGTGGTGTGGCGTGGTGTTGACGACCAGGTGGTGTGGCGTGGTGTTGACGACCAGGTGGTGTGGCGTGGTGTTGACGACCAGGTGGTGTGGCGTGGTGTTGACGACCAGGTGGTGTGGCGTGGTGTTGACGACCAGGTGGTGTGGTGTGGTGTTGACGACCCGGGGGTGTGGCGTGGTGTTGACGACACGGGGGTGTGGCGTGGTGTTGACGACCCGGAGGTGTGGCGTGGTGTTGACGACCAGGTGGTGTGGCGTGGTGTTGACGACCAGGTGGTGTGGCGTGGTGTTGACGACCAGGTGGTGTGGCGTGGTGTTGACGACCAGGTGGTGTGGCGTGGTGTTGACGACCAGGTGGTGTGGCGTGGTGTTGACGACCAGGTGGTGTGGCGTGGTGTTGACGACCAGGTGGTGGCGTGGTGTTGACGACCAGGTGATGTGGCGTGGTGTTGACGACCAGGTGGTGTGGCGTGGTGTTGACGACCAGGTGGTGTGGCGTGGTGTTGACGACCCGGTCGGGCCTGTTGTTGACGGCCAGTTGGTCTAGTGTGGTCTTGACGACCAAGTGGTCTGGTGTGGTCTTGACGACCAAGTGGTCTGGTGTGGTCTTGACGACCAAGTGGTCTGGTGTGGTCGTGACGACGAGGTGGTCTGGTGTGGTCTTGACGACCAAGTTGTCTGGTGTGGTCGTGACGACGAGGTGGTCTGGTGTGGTCTTGATGAGCAGGTAATTTGGTGTGGTCTTGAACAGGTGGTTTGGTGTGGTCTTGACGACCAGGCGGTCTGGTGTAGAAATGACGACCAGGTGGTCTGGTGTAGAAATGACGACCAGGTGGTCTGGTGTGGTCGTGACAAGGTGGTCTGGTATGAACGTGACCAGGTGGTCTGGTGTGGTCGTGACCAGGTGGTCTGGTGTGGCCGTGACGACCAGGTGGTCTGGTGTGGTCGTGACGACCAGGTGGTCTGGTGTGGTCGTGACGACCAGGTGGTCTGGTGTGGTCGTGACCAGGTCTGAGTTATATGGTCAGTACTCGACAAATTGACAGACACAGACAGAAACCGCCCAGCCGCCGTGGAGAGAAGACGTCGTCGTTCCTGCTCTTCAGTTATCCTGAGTAATTCTCGAGCATAGCAACTCTGAACACTGTTACTCGAGATTTTTCTTGGGTTATCCTGAGTTGTTCTTCACCAGAGCTGAGAGGAAACTTGCTTGCAGTCACTTGGAGCACCATCCCATCAAAAGGGTAAGGCGGTGACTTGCTTGTTCACCCCTCTCTTCCCCATCCCCCCATCCTTCCCCATCCTCCCCTCACCCAAACATCTACACTGGCCAACACACTATATACATTGCAATCCTTCTAACTTTCCTATCTTCTTCTTTTTCGGCAACTTCGCTTTGGCGAGTTAACACAAGGCATTTTGACCATCCGGTAGCCCGTGTGGTTTTTTAAAATCCGGCCGATCTTTGCCTTGGGCCCTTTCCCCCTCACCACTCGAGGTTAGGCTATCTTAGGGGCTGACCTTCATAAGTCAGCTGAAATAGGATGTTAGACTAACACTAAGGAAAGACCCTTTTTGTTAAAGTAACTTACGTGCCAGATGTACCTTCCTGGACATCATGGCGCGGATAAGAGTAAGATTACGGGTTGATGACAACCAATAGTCAAGGAAAGAAATTCTAGCATGCATTTGCTCAAATTCAACTGTTGCTCCAGTGGAAATTTTACAACTCTCGCTGGCGTAGTACTTCTCCTCTCTTCTGAAGAAGAGTTACTTCAACTACTTAAGCAGGACGTCCTGGACAAATTGAAGACTTTGGGTATCCACCCAATTGCACCTGAAAGCTATCAAGCGCAACGAACGGAGTTTGTTGCCAGAATTAACAGCAACATGAGAGATAGCACAGTGAATGAACTTCTTGCTGACTTTTATGCAGAGAATTCAGAATTTCATGCTGTCCAAGCACATAAATTTTCTAAACCTGGCAACAAACAGGAAACATTAAAATTAATACTTGAGACACCTGAACAAGGCAAATTAGTGTGCCAAAATGGCTTCAAATGTTTTGGGACAAGATGTACACCTGACCAAATCTCTCTTGAGCGGTTTGTCAGTGTGACACAACGTTACAAATGCTACGCATTTGGGCATACCACCAACAAATGCAGTAACCAAGCACTGATTTGCAGCATATGCTCTGGGCAACATTCTTTCAAAACTTGTGATAACAAAACTAAACCCAAGTGTGTACTCTGCAATGGTAAACATCATGCTGTTTCTGCTATCTGTCCAGAGAGGAAAAAGGAAATGCAGAAAATTCTAGAAGCTAAGAAACTGTCCACTACTAAGAAGACCACTCCCCAGGCACCTCCAACAATGTCCCAAACTTCCTTCGCAGTTTTGCCTGGATCTAGTGGGACTCCTCAGGTCTCTACTACTGGTTCCAATGTTTGGAATTCTGCCCCTCTTGGAGTGCCCCAATCTAACCCTCACCTACAACATACACAAACGCAACAACAAGGTTCAACCTCACCACCTCCCATGTCTCAGGTATCCTCAGCCGGGGATATGACGAGAGCGCAACTAATGTATATGATGGCCAAAGACATTGCAGGTGGTGACATTCAACTCTGCTCAAAGGTTTTAAATGATTCGTTAATGGCTAATGGGATCACTCCCATTACTATCCCAGATAATGTTAAGGAGATTATGGCCCAGCCTTCTCATAACAAGAAGTATGTTCCCTACTCTACTTCTACAAATAAGTCTAATTCATCCCTTGTCCAGGGATCACCCACCTCGCATAACCAAGTTGTCAACTCCCCTCAACCCGATGAGTCAATACCTGACCTTAACGATGCCCCAGAGATTGGTGCTTACTCTTCCGCTATTACAGCTGATCCTGATGAACAGGAACTTTCCCAAGGTAATTCACCTGGCCTACCAAATTTTCCCTTGGAGCCTCCACAGTCTCCCATTAACTCTCAAGAGCCTCTGCTTCCTGAAACTGGGAATATCACACCTCAGTTTTCTGATGATGACTCTAATGATTCTGTTAATATTACCAACTCTAGTGAAGATGATGACACTTTCAATACACAAGCAACTACTCAGAACTTCCCTCCTCCCCTTGATGAGTCCAGCAGGGATAGTGAGTATACCAAACATGACATTACTTGCAGACGTTCAGACCGCAGTACTCGTCCGAAGAGCAAGAAATAATGGGGATTACAATTTTCCAACTTAATATTCAACATTTCTTTAATAACCGTTACCTCCTTGAGGTTGAACTACATAATTACAATCCCGATGTTATACTCTTGAATGAGACAGCTGCAAGAGTTGATCAACATATTAAATTACGTGGTTACTCTACTGTGGAGAAATCGAGAGGACCCTATAGTGGTGTAGCCATCTTAGTTAAATTAGGCTATACATTTAAAAATATTCATGTTGATGAAGATAACATTCTGGCAATAGAAATGACAACGTCTCATGGACAACTAGTGATAGTAACTGGATATTTTCCCCCGAGACAACAATATATAGAGTCAATTCCTCTACATAGGATATTAAGCAGAAACATTCCAACAATTCTAGCGGGAGATTTTAATGCTCATCACCCTGCCCTCTTTAACTGTGGAGCTGGTATTCCACTGGGTGACTTAAAAGGAAAACAACTATTTAATATCATGACTGCCAGAAACTTGTCATTTCAAGGCCCATTCTTTAAATCGTATATTGGACCTCGTCCAGGGACACCAGATATAGTCCTGACAAACAGAGACTGTGACCTCTTTCATTGTCGTATATCTCCTGGTGGAAACGTAGGATCTGACCATATCCCTGTTATAATACAACTACAAACTTCTCCATTTAGAATACCCGTACCTCCTAAACCCAATCTTAACACCCTAGGATTTGACCCCTTCAGGGCATTTCTGGGTGAAGATGAAATTGTGTCGTTGGAAAATCTATCTTCCACTGCAGTTGATGATGCGATCAGGTCCCTTCACAATCGAATAATTGAAGCTACTAATGCAACTTGCCAATTAGCTTCCACAAAGATCTATCAACAATATAAACCTACTAGGGAAATTAGAGACGCTTTAAGAAATTATCAAGCAGAATGTCGAAGGCATCTTCAAACGCGACAACCACCAGCAGCTACATTGCACAGATTGAGGCAAGAATTAACATGATTAGTCATCACAAACGTGACTTATGGAAATTGCTAGTTCTCCAAGCTAATCAGTATAAACGTGAGCCAGGAAAATTTTGGAGTAAGATCCGACAACTTTTAGGGGCAAAGCACAAAGCTCCTAACTACCTAATTCATACCTTCACTGATGAGGATGATGAAGATGTTGAGATTAAACTTGATGATCCACAGGACCAGGCTAATTTGATGGTTGATGTATGGGAGAAAATTCTCTCCAACAATAACAGTCGTCAATTTAACAATAATCACTATCAGTTGGTAAATGAATGGAGAGATGAGAACTTAGATGATCTACAACCACTACCTTCCATCGATACATCAACTCTTGAAGATGCCCACCCGCTTACTAGACCTATTACATTACTCGAGATGAGTCAGGTTATTGGAAGAATGCGCAATAGAGCCCCAGGCCTCTCTGGAATAACAATGAAACAAATAAAGTTCCTACCCAGAAATTGTAAACAGTCTTTGGTTAATATCTTTAATGCCATCTTGGCCTCAGGACATTTTCCAGTTGTTTTTAAGACTGCTAGGATGATCTTTCTTGGTAAGCCCAATAAAGACATCCATCAACCAGGGAACTATAGACCTATATCTTTACTTGAAGTCTGAACTACTATATGGAATTTAATCACCTTTTACTGAAAAACAATTTGGCTTTAGAACACATAGAGGTACCCATCATGCAATAAATATTATTTTCGATACTGTAGCGAGTCTAAAACATCAGGGCAATCTTGCCCTAATTGCCTCCAGAGATGTTCATAAAGTTTTTGATAGCTTATGGCATGATGGTCTTATATACAAACTTATTGACCTACCTGACCATAACTGGACCCTTCTCAGATTAATATATAACTTCTTAACTCAAAGAAAAATCATTCCCACCTTTCATGGCAGGTCAACAGAGCCTTTTATATCAACAGCTGGTGTCCCACAAGGTTCTTGTCTTAGTCCAATTCTCTTCAACATTTATGTGAGTGACCTTCCTCAACCAGAGTTTAATGATACAATTATAACACAGTTTGCAGATGATGTTATCCATGTCGTCTCATCAACTCCGGTAACAGGAAAATACAAGTATGAGAGAGTCATAGAAAAAATGAATATTGAACTTCGTCGAACATCTAATTGGGAAAAGAAATGGAGAATTACGACTAATCCTGACAAAGTCCTTGTTAGCACGATAGGATGTTTTGCATCAACCATCGAAAATAAAGGGGGTATCTTCATCAGAGGTGCACCTGTAGTCGTTAGAAACCCTAACAAGGTCTTGGGATATGAAATAGACAGGCTGCTCCATTCAACATCTCATGTAACTAAAAGGATAAACATAGCCAAAGCCGGTCTTAGCAGACTCTTTCGATTCAATCAAGCCCCTCCACATGTCAAAAAACATCTGTATAAAATGATAATAAGACCTATACTCGAATATCCATGTGTCCCAATGACATTAACAACAAAGACCAACATGCTACGGTTGCAACGGGTCCAGAATAGAGCTCTCCGCTTCATTACGGGCACCAGGAGGAGAGACAGAGTTAAAATGGCAGATTTACACGTACAACAAGATATTACTGCCTTAAATGTACGTCTTGACACCCTGAAAAAGAAACAACTCTATGCAATGCAAGAACTCTACATGCCAGATAGAGAACATCCTCTACAAGTTGTAAATACCACCGATTATATCATCAATACTCCTCCTCACAGGACTCAAAGAATGACTCTCCCACAGAGGGTCCGTCGTTTTGTCCATAAAGATGATTACCATCGACCAATGATCTTGAGCAACCTCCCTGATGAAGATGATTGGGTAACACCAGAACCCTCCTATGTTTACTGAGAAAATCATCGCCCCCAATTAGGGAGAAATCTTATATAACATTCTACTGTAAACATTATGCTAAATTTACTATGGCAGGACACCACCTGTAAGAAGCCATCGTCAAGTAATTCTTTATAAACTGGCTAGGAAATTATCGCCTTCATTGTCGCTTAAATATCCGTTGTGCAATCGCAAAAAAAAGGCAATTGCAACTAGCATAATTACTACCAATTCAGAGTTATGTACATATATATCTGATATATCTATGTGACTCTGATGGGTTAGTATTATACCCATTTAAGAATATCTTATTATTTCACATACACCTTTTAAATTACACCAGAGTGGTTGGGCCACTTACCTTTTATATCCTACCTCTCTCCTCCTCCCACCCTTTTCCAATATTTCTATCCTTACCCATCCTTCTTCCTTACCCATCTTACCAAAGCTCTGGTCATACGAAGAAGAAGGTCAGTACTCTGCGGACTACAAACCTTCTTGGAGATCTTCCTCTCAGAGAACACACGAACGTTACATTGTGGAAATAAGAGAAGGTAACACGAAATAAGAAGATAAGAATATAGTTAGATACAGTAAAATACGACATACTATAATGTTGAGTTCACCGGGTTTAAATCCAATAGACTACACAAAGGCCACTAAGGCTGCATGTCACCTGTTCACCACCAGTCAAGAAAACTTTAATCCTAAGATAGTGATTAGAATAAACTGTCATTGTATATATATTCACTGAGAAATACACATACTTCGATCAATATACACTGAGTCTATATACACCTCTCCGTGTATATAGGCTTCAGATCAACTTAAAACATTGTAAGCTCATCACTTCAGTTAAATGACCATTTTTTTCCTCAAAACACCGTAATACACATTATACAATATATACACTGACATAACATAAACATTGATTCATAGGCAAATCTTGGAAACAGACACCCTGAGGGAGGGTGAACAAGCAGCCACGAGAAAAGATTATATAAAACTGAAATAATTAAAAAAAAATTAATAAATACTCTTAAACTATATAAAACGTTGTTTTTTTTTTGCAAATTAAATTCACAGTATAGCAGGTATATAATTACTCTAAATTTTAAGAAAAAAATCCTCACAACTATTTTAATATATTATTTTTCAAGTTACAGGTCACCTCAGTCACAAAGTATTCTTAACAATTTTCATTTTTTGGAGTACATGTGTGATTTATTAGTACAGTCACAACATTTAAATCACACTCTGGTCATTCACCTTACATGATGTCACTGTCATAGTGAGATGCCATTGTATCATGGTGAGGTGATGTCACTGTGTTACGGTGAGATGTCATTCTCATGGTGGGACGTCATCGTCATGGTGGAATGATGGCACTGTGTCATGGTGATATGTCATTGTCATGGTGAGATGTCACTGTCATGGTGAGATGTCACTGTATCATGGTGGGATGTCACTATCATGGTGAGATGTCACTGTGTCATGGTGGGATGTCACTGTGTCATGGTGTGATAATGTCACTGTCATGGTGGGATGATGTCACTGTCATGGTGGGATGATGTCACTGTCATGGTGAGATGATGTCACTGTCATGGAGAGATGATGTCACTGTGTCATGGTGAGATGATGTTACTGTGTCATGGGGTGATGTCACTGTCATAGTGAGATGATGTCATTGTCATGGTGGGATAATGTGTCATGGGAGGAATCAGCAAATATTCACCATAACCTCTTAAGACATTTTACATTCTGCCATTTTCATACAATCTCAGCAAATATCCAAGCTATTTACATTAAAAGTGAGAAGTAATCTATATAAATCTTAATTTTAAACATACAGCAACACAATCACATACACCATTAGCCCCTGACCTGACGCCTCTCACTGACACATTCTCAAGCGCGTTCGTGATACCTCAGTCACAATGAGAATGGGACAGAGAGATCACGAACGGGATTGGAATTTGATTACTTTCACTGTGGTTAATGGTTGCATTGCTTATTAAGGTATTACTTGTTTCGTATCTTATTTCACTAACACTTATACAAGCTGCCACAGAAGCAAAAATAATATATTTTAAATATTCAAAAGAGGCACAAATATCCGGTGTCTTGAGGTGTCTGAGGCATTACATATACATTGACGTCATATAGACACTATATTTACTGATATAGATGATAAATTAGACACGTGAAACACTCGGGTATCTTCAGTGAGGAAACGTTTCGCCACACAGTGTCTTCATCAGTCCATACAAAGGAGATCTTAATACAGGGAATTCTTCACTTGCCTAACCTTTAGGCATAATTAATTTCACATCTGGATTTGTCAAATGTGACACAACCTACGACTGCTGCACCTCACCTGCCTACAGTATATAAGCCACTTCTTCGCACATATGATGTATTCTTTTCAAGATACTGATTACATCGACTCTAGGCTGAGGGACTGATTACCTCAAACTCCTCCTGTTCTTCACCATTCTCCTTTGTATGGACTGATGAAGCCACTGTGTTGCTAAACATTTCCTCAATAAAGATACCCAAGTGTTGCACATGTGTCTAATTTATCAACTTGTCGGTTCTCTGAACCATTCATATATTGAAATAACTTGACTCACGAAATCGTAATGTTTCGATTGCAAACAAACCATACCACGGACGGGGATAGAACCCGCGATCAGAGAGTCTCAAAGCTCCAGACCGTCGCGTTAGCCACTGGACCAGCTAGCCACAATAAGATTCATCCAACTAGGTATATTTCTACACCATATGATGGTTAGCACAGGCACCTCTGTGACCACAACTGCAAGTTTTTAGAGACGAATCTCCAACTAGCGTGGCCGTGACGAACTCTAGCTCAAGTTCCCTCAAAGCCGTCAACATGACTAGCTAGCTGGCCCAGTGGCTAACGCGACGGTCTGGAGTTTTGAGAGACTCTGATCGCGGGTTCTATCCCCGTCCGTGATATGGTTTGTATATATTAAAATAGATGCTATATACACTAATATTTATGTATATTACATAGGACAAGGTTCTCCGTACAGTGATCTCTTTCAAATTCCATAGATTGTTTTTGCTTTATTCACAGTAACGTATTCATAGTAACATTCATGTACCGTGCATAGTACAATGAATAATCAAGTATAATGAATCGGTCGCTTAGTTAATTATGCAACAAATGCCTTCGTGTACAGTCTGTAGTACTCAACATTGTCTTCCAAAACTCAAATTTACTGTGTCCCAGAACACACATTTATTGTGTTCCAGAACACAGGCTTGTGTCCCAGAACACAGGCTTGTGTTCCAGAACACAGGTTATTGTATCCCAGAACACAGCTTATTGTGTTCCAGAACACAGGTTATTGTGCTCCAGAACACAGCTTATTGTGTTCCAGAACACAGGCTTGTGTCCCAGAACACAGGCTTGTGTCCCAGAACACAGGCTTGTGTTCCAGAACACAGGTTATTGTATCCCAGAACACAGCTTATTGTGTTCCAGAACACAGCTTATTGTGCTCCAGAACACAGCTTATTGTGTTCCAGAACACAGCTTATTGTGTTCCAGAACACAGCTTATTGTGTTCCAGAACACAGCTTATTGTGTTCCAGAACACAGCTTATTGTGTTCCAGAACACAGCTTATTGTGTTCCAGAACACAGCTTATTGTGTTCCAGAACACAGCTTATTGTGTTCCAGAACACAGCTTATTGTGTTCCAGAACACAGCTTATTGTGTTCCAGAACACAGCTTATTGTGTTCCAGAACACAGCTTATTGTGTTCCAAAACACAGCTTATTGTGTTCCAGAACACAGCTTATTGTGTTCCAGAACACAGCTTATTGTGTTCCAGAACACAGCTTATTGTGTTCCAAAACACAGCTTATTGTGTTCCAGAACACAGCTTATTGTGTTCCAGAACACAGCTTATTGTGTTCCAGAACTCAGCTTATTGTGTTCCAGAACACAGCTTATTGTGTTCCAGAACACAGCTTATTGTGTTCCAGAAGACAGCTTATTCTGTTCCAGAACACAGCTTGTGTTCCAGAACACAGCTTATTGTGTTCCAGAACACAGCTTATTGTGGTCCAGAAGACAGCTTATTGTGTTCCAGAACACAGCTTATTGTGTTCCAGAACACAGCTTATTGTGTTCCAGAACACAGCTTATTGTGTTCCAGAACACAGCTTATTGTGTTCCAGAACACAGCTTGTGTTCCAGAACACAGCTTATTGTGTTCCAGAGCACAGCTTATTGTGTTCCAGAAGACAACTTATTGTGTTCCAGAACACAGCTTATTGTGTTCCAGAAGACAACTTATTGTGTTCCAGAACACAGCTTATTGTGTTCCAGAAGACAGCTTATCGTGTTCCAGAAGACAGCTTATTGTGTTCCAGAAGACAACTTATTGTGTTCCAGAACACAGCTTATTGTGTTCCAGAACACAGCTTATTGTGTTCCAGAACACAGCTTATTGTGTTCCAGAACACAGCTTATTGTGTTCCAGAACACAGCTTATTGTGTTCCAGAACACAGCTTGTGTTCTAGAACACAGCTTATTGCGTTCCAGAACACAGCTTGTGTTCCAGAACACAGCTTGTGTTCCAGAACACAGCTTATATTCTAGAACACAGGTGTATTATGTTCCATGACAGAATTATTGTGTTCCAAAGAACAAATTTTTTTATGTTTCGGAAAACAGGTTTATTGTGCTTCATGGCACAGAGATATTGCTTCCCAGAACACAGGTTTATTGTGTTCCAAATACAGGTTTATTATGTTCTAGGATACAGATTTGTTGTTTTCCAGAGCACAAATTTGTCTTCCATAATGCAAATTTATTGTGTCCTAGAACACACATTTGTGTCCCGGAACACAAATTGTGTTCCAAAACACAGGTTTATTGTGTTTTAGGATACAAATTTATTGTGTTTCAGAATACACGTTCACTGTGTCCCAGAACACAAGATGATTGTGTTCAACAATACAAACTGTTGTGTCCCAGAACACACATTTATTATGTCCCAAAACATAGGTTTATTGTGTCCTGAAAGACAAGTTTGTGTCTAAAAACAAAGGTTCATTTTGTCCCAAAACACATGTTCATTGTGTTCTAGGATACAGGTTTATTGTGTTCTAGGATACAGGTTTATTGTGGTCTAGGATGCAAATTTATTGTATTCCAAAACGACATATTTATCATGTTCCGAAACACAGATTTATTGTGTTTCAGAACACAAGTTTATTGTGTTTCATAACGTAGCTTTTCTCTCTATCCTCTTCTGTTGAGAATACCAGGTAAAGCGCCCTCGAGAATTTTAAGATCCGAGATAGACTGATGGAAGAGCCTCCAGACTCACTCTGAGGCTCACTCATGCATATAAAATGTTGGTAAATAAACTAGAGGAGCCGAGACTTACTGGAAGAGTCGCAGGTAAGAAAACACAGGTAAACCACAGGTAAATAAGCGCAGATAAATCAAAGGAAAGGAAACACAGGTGAGCAGCAGGTAAGGGCACACAGGTGAGCAGCAGGTAAGGACACACAGGTGAACAACAGGTAAGGACACACAGGTGAACAGAAGGTAAGGCCACACAGGTGAACAGCAAGTAAGGACACAGGTTAGCAGCAGGTAAGGACACAGGTGAGCAGCAGGTAAGGACACACAGGCGAACAGCAGGTAAGGGCACACAGGTGAGCAGCAGGTAAGGACACACAGGTGAGCAGCAGGTAAGGACACACAGGCGAACAGCATGTAAGGACACACAGGTGAACAGCAAGTAAGGACACAGGTTAGCAGCAGGTAAGGACACACAGGTGAGCAACAGGTAAGGACACACAGGTGAACAGCAGGTAAGGGCACACAGGTGAGCAGCAGGTAAGGACACACAGGTGAGCAGCAGGTAAGGACACACAGGCGAACAGCAAGTAAGGACACAGGTTAGCAGCAGGTAAGGACACAGGTGAGCAGCAGGTAAGGACACACAGGCGAACTGCAGGTAAGGATACACAGGTGAGCAGCAGGTAAGGGCACACAGGTGAGCAGCAGGTAAGGACACACAGGTGAGCAGCAGGTAAGGACACACAGGCGAACAGCATGTAAGGATAAACAGGTGAGCAGCAGGTAAGGACACACAGGTTAGCAGCAGGTAAGAACACAGGTTAGCAGCAGGTAAGGACACAGGTGAGCAGCAGGTAAGGACAAATAGGAGAACAGCAGGTAAGGAAACACAGATGTGCAGCAGGTAAAGAAACACAGGTGTGCAGCAGGTAAGGAAACAGGTGTGCAGCAGGTAAGAACATACAGGTGAGCAGCATGTAAGGACACACAGGTGTGCAGCATTAAGGAAACACAGGTGTGCAGCAGGTAAGGAAACACAGATGTGCAGCAGGTAAGGAAACACAGGTGTGCAGCAGGTAAGGAAGCACAGTTGTGCAACAGGTAAGGAAGCACAGGTGTGCAGCAGGTAAGGGCACACAGGTGTGTAGCAGGTAAGGACACAGAGGTGTGCAGCAGGTAAGGACACACAGGTGTGCAGCAGGTAAGAACACACAGTTGTGCAGCAGGTAAGGACACACAAGCATGCAGCAGGTAAGGACACACAGGTGTGCAGCAGGTAAGGACGCACAGGTGTGCAGCAGGTAAGGACACACAGGTGTGCAGCAGGTAAGGACTCAGGTGAGCAACAGGTAAGGACATAGGTGTGCAGCTGGTAAGGACACACAGATGTGCATCACGTAAGGACACACAGGTGTGTAGCCGGTAAGGACACAGAGGTGTGCAGCATGTAAGGACACACAGGTGTGCAGCAGGTAAGAACACACAGTTGTGCAGCAGGTAAGGACACACAAGCATGCAGCAGGTAAAGAAACACAGGTGGGCAGCAGGTAAGGGCACACAGGTGTGCAGCAGGTAAGGACACACAGGTGAGCAACAGGTAAGGACACACACGTGTGCAGCAGGTAAGGACACACAGGTGTGCAGCAGGTAAGGACACACAGGTGTGCAACAGGTAAGGACACACATGTGTGCAACAGGTAAGGCCACACAGGTGTGCAGCAGGTAAGGACATACAGGTGTGCAGCAGGTAAGGACACATAGGTGTGCAGCAGGTAAGGACACACATGTGTGTAGCAGGTAAGGACACACATGGTGTGCAGCAAGTAAGGACACACAGGTGTGCGGCAGGTAAGGACACACAGGTGTGCAGCAGGTAAGGAAACACAGGTGTGCAGCAGGTAAGGACACACAGGTGTGCGGCACGTAAGGACACACAGGTGAATAACAGGTAAGGAAACACAGGTGTGCAGCAGGCAAGGACACACAGGTGTGCGGCACGTAAAGACACACATGTGAGGAACAGGTAAAGAAAAACAAGTGTGCAGCAAGTAAGGACACACAGGTGTGCAGCAGGTAAGGACACACAGGTGAGCAACATGTAAGGACACACAGGTGTGCAGCAGGTAAGGACACACAGGTGTGCAGCAGGTAAGGACACACAGGTGTACAGCAGGTAAGGACACTCAGGTGAGCAACAGGTAAGGACACAGGTGTGCAGCAGGCAAGGACACACAGGAGTACGGCACGTAAGGACACACAGGTGAGCAACAGGTAAGGAAAAACAAGTGTGCAGCAGGTAAGGACACACAGGTGAGCAACATGTAAGGACACACAGGTGCGCAGCAGGTAAGGACACACAGGTGTGCAGCAGGTAAGGACACACAGGTGAGCAACAGGTAAGGATACACAGGTGTGCTGTAGTTAAGGACACACAGGTGTGCAACAGCTAAGGACACACAGGTGTGCAGCAGGTAAGGAAACACAGGTGTGCAACAGGTAAGGACACACAGGTGAGCAACAGGTAAGGACACACAGGTGAGCAACAGGTAAAGACACACAGGTGTACAGCAGGTAAGGACACACAGGCGTGCAGCAAGTAAGGGCACACATGTGTGCAGCAGGTAAGGACACACAGGTGAGCAACAGGTAAGGAAACACAGGTGCGCACCAGGTAAGGAAACCCAGGTGTGCAACAGGTAAGGACACACAGTTGAGCAACAGGTAAGGACATAGAGGTGAGCAACAGGTAAGGGACACAGGTGAGCAACAGGTAAGGACACACAGGTGAGCAACAGTTAAGGACACACAGGTGTGCAGCAGGTAAGGAAACACAGGTGTGCAGCAGGTAAGGAGACACAGGTGTGCAACAGGTAAGAACACACAGGTGAGCAACAGGTTAGGACACACAGGTGTGCAGCAGGTAAGGACACACAGGTGAGCAACAGGTGAGGAAACACAGGTGTGGAACAGGTAAGGACACACAGGTGTGGCGCAGGTAAGGACACACAGGTGTGCAGCAGGTAAGGACACACAGGTGAGCAACAGGTAAGGACACCCAGGTGAGCAACAGGTAAGGACACACATGTGAGCAACAGGTAAGGACACACAGGTGTGCAGCAGGTAAGGACACACAGGTGTGCTGCAGGTAAGGACACACAGGTGAGCAACAGGTTAGGAAACACAGGTGTGCAACAGGTAAGGACACACAGGTGTGCAGCAGGTAAGGGCACACAGGTGAGCAACAGGTAAGGAAACACAGGTGCGCAGCAGGTAAGGAAACAGGTGTGCAGCAGGTAAGGAAACACAGGTGTGCAGCAGATAAGGACCCATAGGTGTGCAGTTGGTAAGGACAAACAGGTGAGCAACAGGTAAGGACACACAGGTGTGCAACAGGTAAGGACACACAGGTGAGGAACAGGTAAGGACACACAGGTGAGCAACAGGTAAGGACACACAGGTGAGCAACAGGTAAGAACACAAAAGTGAGCAACAGGCAGTGACACACAGGTGAGCAACAGGTAAGGACACACAGGTGTGCAGCAGGTAAGGACACAGAGATGTGCAGCAGGTAAGGAAATATAGGTGTGCAGCAGGTAAGGACACACAGGTGTGCAGCAGGTAAGGACACAGGTGTGCAGCAGGTAAGGACACACAGGTGTGCAGCAGTAAGGACACACAAGTTAGCAACAGGTAAGGACACACAGGTGTGCAGCAGGTAAGGACACAGGTGTGCAGCAGGTAAGGACACACAGGTGTGCAGCAGGTAAGGACACACAAGTTAGCAACAGGTAAGGACACACAGGTGTGCAGCAGGTAAGGACACAGGTGTGCAGCAGGTAACGACACACAGGTGTGCAGCAGGTAAGGACACACAGGTGTGCAGCAGGTAAGGACACTCAGGTGAGCAACAGGTAAGGGCACACAGGTGAGCAAAAGGTAAGGACACACAGGTGAGCAACAGGTAAGGACACACAGGTGAGCAACAGGTAAGGACACACAGGTGTGCAGCAGGTAAGAAAATATAGGTGTGCAGCAGGTAAGGACACACAGGTGTGCAGCAGGTAAGGACACACAAGTTAGCAACAGGTAAGGACACACAGGTGTGCAGCAGGTAAGGACACAGGTGTGCAGCAGGTAAGGACACACAGGTGTGCAGCAGGTAAGGACACACAGGTGTGCAGCAGGTAAGGACACTCAGGTGAGCGACAGGTAAGGGCACACATGTAAGCAACAGGTAAGGACACAGAGGTAAGCAACAGGTAAGGACACACAGGTGTGCAGCAGGTAAGGACACTCAGGGGAGCAACAGGTAAGGGCACACAGGTGAGCAACAGATAAGGACACACAGGTGTGCAGAAGGTAAGGACACACTGGTGAGGAACAGGTAAGGACACAGAGGTAAACAACAGGTAAGGACACACAGGTGTGCAGCAGGTAAGGACACTCAGGTGAGCAACAGGTAAGGGCACACAGGTGAGCAACAGGTAAGGACACACAGGTGTGCAGCAGGTAAGGACACACAGGTGAGCAACAGGTAAGGACACACAGGTGTGCAACAGGTAAGGCCACACAGGTGTGCAGCAGGTAAGGACATACAGGTGTGCAGCAGGTAAGAACACACAGGTGTGCAGCAGGTAAGGACACACAGGTGTGCGGCAGGTAAGGACAGACAGGTGTGCAGCAGGTAAGGAAGCACAGGTGTGCAGCAGGTAAGGACACACAGGTGTGCGGCACGTAAGGACACACAGGTTAATAACAGGTAAGGAAACACAGGTGTGCAGCAGGCAAGGACACACAGGTGAGCGGCACGTAAAGACACACAGGTGAGGAACAGGTAAAGAAAAACAAGTGTGCAGCAAGTAAGGACACACAGGTGTGCAGCAGGTAAGGACACACAGGTGTGCAGCAGGTAAGGACACACATGTGTACAGCAGGTAAGGACACTCAGGTGAGCAACAGGTAAGGACACACAGGTGTGCAGCAGGTAAGGACACACAGGTGTGCAGCAGGTAAGGACACACATGTGTACAGCAGGTAAGGACACTCAGGTGAGCAACAGGTTGGACACAGGTGTGCAGCAGGCAAGGACACACAGGTGTACGGCACGTAAGGACACACAGGTGAGCAACAGGTAAGGAAAAACAAGTGTGCAGCAGGTAAGGACATACAGGTGTGCAGGAGGTAAGGACACACAGGTGAGCAACATGTAAGGACACACAGGTGCGCAGCAGGTAAGGACACACAGGTGTGCAGCAGGTAAGGACACACAGGTGAGCAACAGGTAAGGACACACAGGTGTGCAGTAGTTAAGGACACACAGGTGTGCAACAGCTAAGGACACACAGGTGTGCAGCAGGTAAGGAAACACAGGTGTGCAACAGGTAAGGACACACAGGTGAGCAACAGGTAAGGACACACAGGTGAGCAACAGGTAAAGATACACAGGTGTACAGCAGGTAAGGACACACATGTGTGCAGCAGGTAAGGACACACAGGTGAGCAACAGGTAAGGAAACACAGATGCGCACCAGGTAAGGAAACCCAGGTGTGCAACAGGTAAGGACACACAGTTGAGCAACAGGTAAGGACATAGAGGTGAGCAACAGGTAAGGGACACAGGTGAGCAACAGGTAAGGACACACAGGTGAGCAACAGTTAAGGACACACAGGTGTGCAGCAGGTAAGGAAACACAGGTGTGATGCAGGTAAGGAGACACAGGTGTTCAACAGGTAAGAACACACAGGTGAGCAACAGGTTAGGACACACAGGTGTGCAGCAGGTAAGGACACACAGGTGAGCAATAGGTGAGGAAACACAGGTGTGGAACAGGTAAGGACACACAGGTGTGGCGCAGGTAAGGACACACAGGTGTGCAGCAGGTAAGGACACACAGGTGAGCAACAGGTAATGTCACACAAGTGTGCAGCATGTAAGGACACACAGGTGAGCAACAGGTAAGGACATACAGGTGAGCAACAGGTAAGGACACACAGGTGAGGAACAGGTAAAGAAACACAGGTGTGCAGCAGGTAAGGACACACAGGTGTGCAGCAGGTAAGGACACACAGGTGTGCAACAGGTATGGACACACAGGTGAGCAACAGGTAAGGACACACAGGTGTGCAGCAGGTAAGGAAACACAGATGTACAACAGGTAAGGACACACAGGTGAGCAACAGGTAAGGACACACAGGTGAGCAACAGGTAAGGACACACAGGTGTGCAGCAGGTAAGGACACACAGGTGTGCTGCAGGTAAGGACACACAGATGAGCAACAGGTCAGGAAACACAGGTGTACAGCAGGTAAGGACACACAGGTGTGCAGCAGGTAAGGGCACACAGGTGAGCAACAGGTAAGGACACACAGGTGTGCAGCAGGTAAGGGCACACAGGTGAGCAACAGGTAAGGAAGCACAGGTGCGCAGCAGGTAAGGAAACAGGTGTGCAGCAGGTAAGGAAACACAGGTGTGCAGCAGATAAGGACCCATAGGTGTGCAGTTGGTAAGGACACACAGGTGAGCAACAGGTAAGGACACACAGGTGTGCAACAGGTAAGGACACACAGGTGAGCGACGGGTAAGGACACACAGGTGAGCAACAGGTAAGGACACACAGGTGAGCAACAGGTAAGGACACACAGGTGAGCAACAGGTAAGGACACAAAAGTGAGCAACAGGTAGTGACACACAGGTGAGCAACAGGTAAGGACACACAGGTGTGCAGCAGGTAAGGACACAGGTGTGCAGCAGGTAAGGACACACAGGTGTGCAGCAGGTAAGGACACACAGGTGTGCTACAGGTAAGGACACACAAGTTAGCAACATGTAAGGACACACAGGTGTGCAGCAGGTAAGGACACAGGTGTGCAGCAGGTAAGGACACACAGGTGTGCAGCAGGTAAGGACACACAAGTTAGCAACAGGTAAGGACACACAGGTGTGCAGCAGGTAAGGACACAGGTGTGCAGCAGGTAAGGAAACACAGGTGTGCAGCAGGTAAGGACACACAGGTGTGCAACAGGTAAGGACACACAAGTTAGCAACAGGTAAGGACACACAGGTGTGCAGCAGGTAAGGACACACAAGTTAGCAACAGGTAAGGACACACAGGTGTGCAGCAGGTAAGGACACAGGTGTGCAGCAGGTAAGGACACACAGGTGTGCAGCAGGTAAGGACACACAGGTGTGCAACAGGTAAGGACACACAGGTGTGCAGCAGGTAAGGACACAGAAATGTGCAGCAGGTAAGGAAACATAGGTGTGCAGCAGGTAAGGACATACAGGTGTGCAGCAGGTAAGGACACACAAGTTAGCAACAGGTAAGACACACAGGTGTGCAGCAGGTAAGGACACAGGTGTGCAGCAGGTAAGGACACACAGGTGTGCAGCAGGTAAGGACACACAGGTGTGCAGCAGGTAAGGACACTCAGGTGAGCAACAGGTAAGGGCACACAGGTGAGCAACAGGTAAGGACACAAAGGTGAGCAACAGGTAGTGACACACAGGTGAGCAACAGGTAAGGACACAAAGGTGAGCAACAGGTAGTGACACACAGGTGAGCAACAGGTAAGGACACACAGGTGTGCAGCAGGTAAGGAAATATAGGTGTGCAGCAGGTAAGGACACACAGGTGTGCAGCAGGTAAGGACACACAGGTGTGCAGCAGGTAAGGAAATATAGGTGTGCAACAGGTAAGGACACACAGGTGTGCAACAGGTAAGGACACAGGTGTGCAGCAGGTAAGGACACACAGGTGTGCAGCAGGTAAGGACACACAGGTGTGCAGCAGGTAAGGACACTCAGGTGAGCGACAGGTAAGGGCACACAGGTGAGCAACAGGTAAGGACACACAGGTGTGCAGCAGGTAAGGACACTCAGGGGAGCAACAGGTAAGGGCACACAGGTGAGCAACAGGTAAGGACACACAGGTGTGCAGTAGGTAAGGACACACAGGTGAGCAACAGGTAAGGACACAGAGGTAAGCAACAGGTAAGGACACACAGGTGTGCAGCAGGTAAGGACACTCAGGGGAGCAACAGGTAAGGGCACACAGGTGAGCAACAGGTAAGGACACACAGGTGTGCAGTAGGTAAGGACACACAGGTGAGCAACAGGTAAGGACACAGAGGTAAGCAACAGGTAAGGACACACAGGTGTGCAGCAGGTAAGGACACTCACGTGAGCAACAGGTAAGGGCACACAGGTGAGCAACAGGTAAGGACACACAGGTGTGCAGCAGGTAAGGACACACAGGTGAGCAACAGATAAGGACACAGAGGTAAGCAACAGGTAAGGACACACAGGTGTGCAGCAGGTAAGGACACACAGGTGTGCAGCAGGTAAGGACACACAGGTGTGCAGCAGGTAAGGACACACAGGTGTGCAGCAGATAAGGACACACAGGTGTGCAGCAGATAAGGACACACAGGTGTGCAGCAGATAAGGACACACAGGTGTGCAGCAGATAAGGACACACAGGTGTGCAGCAGATAGGGACACACAGGTGTGCAGCAGATAAGGACACACAGGTGTGCAGCAGATAAGGAAGCAGGTGAACCACAAATATGGTAAGGACTGAAACTTGATGCAAAACATTGACGGGAATTTAAGAAAGAAAAGAGAGTAAAATGTGGCAGTAAAAGTGACAACTTCATGATAAAACAAGAGATCGTGAGACATACAGACATGATTAGACAGTCATATGATAACAAACAAGAACATGATGCATCACTGACAAAGAACAAAGGATACAGGAACAATCTTGGATCTAAAGTTTTCGAAACTGGCGCATGAACTTCAGAGCCCAATTTATATACATTGTCAAGCTACGGTGATTTAAGCCGAAACATAAGTGTGGCGCTAAAGGCACTGCTTGTCGCCATAGTAACAATAATAAATAAAGAAACAATGAGAAATTTGATACCTTTTTATATTAATAATAGTGGAAACAGATACTAAAACAAACACAAGAATTACTGTCTTCACCAAACAGGTTCATCCGTAAATATTGATTTCAAAACACGAACGACCCTTGATGAACGATAGTGTATAATTTCCATATTTGAGAACGGTCTCAGGCGTTGTCTAACATGTTTGAAATTTTGGCTACAGTATAAGTAATAATAAGCGAACTGATGTTCAACTGTGTGGAAACTAATGCATTATCATAATTTTAAATATATTTTCTTACTATATGAAGTGTATATGCAAGCTTACCATTAGAGCAGCAGAAAATGCAAATAAAAGTCTGTTAGACATACACAGGGTATATCTAACAGATTTATGCAAGGTATATTCAATGTATATACACAAGGTATATCTTACAGATATGTTTTCAAGGTATTAATGTTAAATTTTATATTTAAATAAACAGTACACGAGCTTTCATTTTACTGCAGAATATTTCAGTCTTATCTACACACTTCCGTTTAGATAAACCATTGAAAACTTATCGTGGGAAACATTATGTATATTCCTTTTTCCAGAATGTAAAGAGATAAATAATCATTTATAGAAACAAAATCCACGAGTCACCTATCATCACATCACAAAATTTCTACATCTCACAAGGCCAGTGCAAACCTGATGTTATGGGTACCGATGATTTCATATAATTTCTTCTTGACATTGACTAAGGTCATGTGACTTGAACTGTATTTTATTTTATTGTATCGTAGTGGGCTGGTAGTGCTATTACTAATGTGTATCGTAGTGCTATTACTAATGTGTATCGTAGTGCTATTACTAATGTGTATCGTAGTGCTATTACTAATGTGTATTGCACCTTGTGTGACTTTGTAAGTGATCCAAATTGAACCGAATCGTCATTCTAAGCTCCTGTCTCCTATGTGCAGGTTATTTGGGCAAGGTGTGGGAATATGACGCAGGAATAATAGAACATGAAGAATTGGACATGAATATGATAAACGGAGGGACATGATCGACCTTGCGTCATAACCACAACCTTATTGACACTATGGATGAATTGACTGACGTAATTGCTAGAGTGTCAGAACAACAAGGTCATTGACAACTGAGCCTGACGCAGAGATACTAATCTCTGAACATGAACGAGGTTAAGAACATGCTATATGTATAAGCAAATATGATATAATGTATCTAAGTGAGTCAGAGAAGAATAGGAATAACCTTGAGGATTACAAGCATAAGTTTCAGCAAAATTATCAAAGAATACAAAATATTATGAATAAGTGCTAGATTATTTTAAGTAATAATGTAATAAGTAATTATGTAAGTAATTAATATAGTTAATTGGTGACCGAGAGAGAGACTGTTTAGCAAATTTGTTTCTCTCCACAAGTAACACAGAGAAAAGTGGCTCAAGCTGTAGTTCCATCATCTCAAAACTAAAGTATCAAGGGTCGATCCCAGCACGAATGAAAACACTGCATATGTTTAACTGCTCCTGTTCACCTATTAGCAAGTTGGTACCTGAGTGTCAGACGACTGTTGTGGGTGGTATCCCAAGAAGGGTATTGTGTACCTTAGATAGGGCCCATTCGTGGCACAGTTACAGGCTGTAACATGTAAACTGGCTGAAGAGGGACGACTACTCCTAGCTTGTAAATGAAATGAGGTAGGATAACAACTCCCAGCTTGTAAATGAGACAAGGAAAGATAACTCTTAATCTGTAATTAAGATGAGATA
Source organism: Cherax quadricarinatus (assembly GCF_038502225.1). Lineage (NCBI taxonomy): Eukaryota > Metazoa > Arthropoda > Malacostraca > Decapoda > Parastacidae > Cherax > Cherax quadricarinatus. Next base: position 14,158,319 of record NC_091351.1, read on the forward strand.
GAATAATTCCTAGACCATAAATGAGGTAGGGTAATTGTTAGACTGTAAGTAAGATAAGATAGGATAATAATTCCTAACGTGTAAATGAGATGAAGTGGGATAGCAGTTTGCAGTTAGCTTACTTTCTTTTGCGATAACAGGACGGAGGATCGAGCCTCCATCACCATACCTTACGCTGAGTAACCCAGACGGGCTTGCCTTATCAAATATACATAATATACAGTGTAAGGCCAACTGGTGAGCGCTGCCAGAGGAAAAAGCTTGGCCTCTCCCTCACGATGATAGATTAGAGTCTGCCACAAAGTTTTTCCAGCTCCACGCTCTGAGAGGAAGTATTGTTCCAAACTTCTGCAAGAACCACCATTAACTTAAAAAATAAAACTTCTGTATTTTAATGTATTTAGGCATGTATATAAATATACATATTACATATATATATATTATTATTTTTTTATTATCACACTGGCCGATTCCCACCAAGGCAGGGTGGCCCGAAAAAGAAAAACTTTCACCATCATTCACTCCATCACTGTCTTGCCAGAAGGGTGCTTTACACTACAGTTTTTAAACTGCAACATTAACACCCCTCCTTCAGAGTGCAGGCACTGTACTTCCCATCTCCAGGACTCAAGTCCGGCCTGCCGGTTTCCCTGAACCCCTTCATAAATGTTACTTTGCTCACACTCCAACAGCACGCCAAGTATTAAAAACCATTTGTCTCCATTCACTCCTATCAAACACGCTCACGCATGCCTGCTGGAAGTCCAAGCCCCTCGCACACAAAACCTCCTTTACCCCCTCCCTCCAACCTTTCCTAGGCCGACCCCTACCCCGCCTTCCTTCCACTACAGACTGATACACTCTTGAAGTCACTCTGTTTCGCTCCATTCTCTCTACATGTCCGAACCACCTCAACAACCCTTCCTCAGCCCTCTGGACAACAGTTTTGGTAATCCCGCACCTCCTCCTAACTTCCAAACTACGAATTCTCTGCATTATATTCACACCACACATTGCCCTCAGACATGACATCTCCACTGTCTCCAGCCTTCTCCTCGCTGCAACATTCATCACCCATGCTTCACACCCATATAAGAGTGTTGGTAAAACTAAACTCTCATACATTCCCCTCTTTGCCTCCAAGGACAAAGTTCTTTGTCTCCACAGACTCCTAAGTGCACCACTCACCCTTTTCCCCTCATCAATTCTATGATTCACCTCATCCTTCATAGACCCATCCGCTGACACGTCCACTCCCAAATATCTGAATACATTCACTTCCTCCATACTCTGTCCCTCCAATCTGATATCCAATCTTTCATCACCTAATATTTTTGTTATCCTCATAACCTTACTCTTTCCTGCATTCACTTTTAATTTTCTTCTTTTGCACAACCTACCAAATTCATCCACCAATCTCTGCAACTTCTCTTCAGAATCTCCTAAGAGCACAGTGTCATCAGCAAAGAGCAACTGTGATAACTCCCACTTTATGTGTGATTCTTTATCTTTTAAGTCCACGCCTCTTGTCAAGACCCTCGCATTTACTTCTCTTACAACCCCATCTATAAATATATTAAACAACCACGGTGACATCACACATCCTTGTCTAAGGCCTACTTTTACTGGGAAATAATTTCCCTCTTTCCTATGTACTCTAACTTGAGCCTCACTATCCTCGTAAAAACTCTTCACTGCTTTCAGTAACCTACCTCCTACACCATACACCTGCAACATCTGCCACATTGCCCCCCTATCCACCCTGTCATACGCCTTTTCCAAATCCATAAATGCCACAAAGATCTCTTTAGCCTTATCTAAATACTGTTCACTTATATGTTTCACTGTAAACACCTGGTCCACACACCCCCTACCTTTCCTAAAGCCTCTTTGTTCATCTGCTATTCTATTCTCAGTCTTACTTTTAATTCTTTCAATAATAACTATACCATACACTTTACCAGGTATACTCAACAGACTTATCCCCCTATAATTTTTGCACTCTCTTTTGTCCCCTTTGCCTTTATACAAAGGAACTATGCATGCTCTCTGCCAATCCCTAGGTACCTTACCCTCTTCCATTCATTTATTAAATAATTGCACCAACCACTCCAAAACTATATCCCCACCTGCTTTTAACATTTCTATCTTTATCCCATCAATCCCGGCTGCCTTACCCCCTTTCATTTTACCTACTGCCTCACGAACTTCCCCCACACTCACAACTGGCTCTTCCTCACTCCTACAAGATGTTATTCCTCCTTGCCCTATACACGAAATCACAGCTTCCCTATCTTCATCAACATTTAACAATTCCTCAAAATATTCCCTCCATCTTCCCAATACCTCTAACTCTCCATTTAGTAACTCTCCTCTCCTATTTTTAACTGACAAATCCATTTGTTCTCTAGGCTTCCTTAACTTATTAATCTCACTCCAAAACTTTTTCTTATTTTCAACAAAATTTGTTGATAACATCTCACCCACTCTCTCATTTGCTCTCTTTTTACATTGCTTCACCACTCTCTTAACCTCTCTCTTTTTCTCCATATACTCTTCCCTCCTTGCATCACTTCTACTTTGTAAAAACTTCTCATATGCTAACTTTTTCTCCCTTACTACTCTCTTTACATCATCATTCCACCAATCGCTCCTCTTCCCTCCCGCACCCACTTTCCTGTAACCACATACTTCTGCTGAACACTCTAACACTACATTTTTAAACCTACCCCATACCTCTTCGACCCCATTGCCTATGCTCTCATTAGCCCATCTATCCTCCAATAGCTGTTTATATCTTTCCCTAACTGCCTCCTCTTTTAGTTTATAAACCTTCACCTCTCTCTTCCCTGATGCTTCTATTCTCCTTGTATCCCATCTACCTTTTACTCTCAGTGTAGCTACAACTAGAAAGTGATCTGATATATCTGTGGCCCCTCTATAAACATGTACATCCTGAAGTCTACTCAACAGTCTTTTATCTACCAATACATAATCCAACAAACTACTGTCATTTCGCCCTACATCATATCTTGTATACTTATTTATCCTCTTTTTCTTAAAATATGTATTACCTATAACTAAACCCCTTTCTATACAAAGTTCAATCAAAGGGCTCCCATTATCATTTACACCTGGCACCCCAAACTTGCCTACCACACCCTCTCTAAAAGTTTCTCCTACTTTAGCATTCAGGTCCCCTACCACAATTACTCTCTCACTTGGTTGAAAGGCTCCTATACATTCACTTAACATCTCCCAAAATCTCTCTCTCTCCTCTGCATTCCTCTCTTCTCCAGGTGCATACACGCTTATTATGACCCACTTCTCGCATCCAACCTTTACTTTAATCCATATAATTCTTGCATTTACACATTCATATTCTCTTTTCTCCTTCCATAACTGATCATTCAACATTACTGCTACCCCTTCCTTTGCTCTAACTCTCTCAGATACTCCAGATTTAATCCCATTTATTTCCCCCCACCTAAACTCCCCTACCCCCTTCAGTTTTGTTTCGCTTAGGGCCAGGACATCCAACTTCTTTTCATTCATAACATCAGCAATCATCTGTTTCTTGTCATCTGCACTACATCCACGCACATTCAAGCATCCCAGTTTTATAAAGTTTTTCTTCTTCTCTTTTTTAGTAAATGTCTACAGGAGAAGGGGTTACTAGCCCATTGCTCCCGGCATTTTAGTCGCCTCATACGACACGCATGGCTTACGGAGGAAAGATTCTTTTCCACTTCCCCATGGACAATAGAAGAAATAAAGAAGAACAAGAGCTATGTAGAAAAAGGAGAAAAACCTAGATGTATGTATATATACATGCATGTGCATGTCTGTGAAGTGTGACCAAAGTGTAAGATGGAGTAGCAAGATATCCCTGTTATCTAGCGTGTTTATGAGACAGAAAAAGACACCAGCAATCCTACCATCATGCAAAACAGTTACAGGTTTCTGTTTCACAGTCATCTGGCAGGACGGTAGTACTTCCCTGGGTGGTTGCTGTCTACCAACCTACTACCTTACTATTTATATATATATATATATATATATATATATATATATATATATATATATATATATATATATATATATATATATATATATATATATATATATATATATATATATATATTAGAGACATATGTCGTGTCGAATAGGCAGAACTTGCGATATTGGTTTAAATAGCAACGCTCATCTTGCCATGTAGGACAAGTGAAAATTTGTGTATGTAATAATTTCGCCAAAATCATTCTGAACCTAACGAAAAAAGTATATTTGATTGCGTTTGTTTAGTACTAAATTACTGTAAACGTATTTAAAATATATTTAGTTGGGTTAGGCTAAAATAAATTGCTCTTGTTATAATAAGGTTAGGTAAGTTTTCTAAGATTCTTTTGGTGCAAAATTAAAAATTTTTACATTGACATTAATGAAAAAAAAATCTTTAAACGTATAAGAGAAAATTTCAGAAAGGACTTAATTGTAGAGTTATTATTGAAAGAATTAAAAGTAAGACTGAGAATAGGATAGCAGATGAACAAGGAGGCTTTAGGAAAGGTAGGGGGTGTGTGGACCAGGTGTTTACAGTGAAACATGTAAGTGAACAGTATTTAGATAAGGCTAAAGAGGTCTTTGTGGCATTTATGGATTTGGAAAAGGCGTATGACAGGGTGGATAGGGGGGCAATGTGGCAGATGTTGCAGGTGTATGGTGTAGGAGGTAGGTTACTGAAAGCAGTGAAGAGTTTTTACGAGGATAGTGAGGCTCAAGTTAGAGTACATAGGAAAGAGGGAAATTATTTCCCAGTAAAAGTAGGCCTTAGACAAGGATGTGTGATGTCACCGTGGTTGTTTAATATATTTATAGATGGGGTTGTAAGAGAAGTAAATGCGAGGGTCTTGACAAGAGGCGTGGAGTTAAAAGATAAAGAATCACACATAAAGTAGGAGTTGTCACAGTTGCTCTTTGCTGATGACACTGTGCTCTTGGGAGATTCTGAAGAGAAGTTGCAGAGGTTGGTGAATGAATTTGGTAGGGTGTGCAAAAGAAGAAAATTAAAAGTGAATACAGGAAAGAGTAAGGTTATGAGGATAACAAAAATATTAGGTGATGAAAGATTGGATATCAGATTGGAGGGACAGAGTATGGAGGAAGTGAATGTATTCAGATATTTGGGAGTGGACGTGTCAGCGGATGGGTCTATGAAGGATGAGGTGAATCATAGTATTGATGAGGGGAAAAGGGTGAGTGGTGCACTTAGGAGTCTGTGGAGACAAAGAACTTTGTCCTTGGAGGCAAAGAGGGGAATGTATGAGAGTATAGTTTTACCAACACTCTTATATGGGTGTGAAGCATGGGTGATGAATGTTGCAGCGAGGAGAAGGCTGGAGGCAGTGGAGATGTCATGTCTGAGGGCAATGTGTGGTGTGAATATAATGCAGAGAATTCGTAGTTTCGAAGTTAGGAGGAGGTGCGGGATTACCAAAACTGTTGTCCAGAGGGCTGAGGAAGGGTTGTTGAGGTGGTTCGGACATGTAGAGAGAATGGAGCGAAACAGAATGGAGACGAATGGTTTTTAATACTTGACGTGCTGTTGGAGTGTGAGCAAAGTAACATTTATGAAGGGGTTCAGGGAAACCGGCAGGCCGGACTTGAGTCCTGGAGATGGGAAGTACAGTGCCTGCACTCTGATGGAGAGGTGTTAATGTTGCAGTTTAAAAACTGTAGTGTAAAGCACCCTTCTGGCAAGACAGTGATGGAGTGAATGATGGTGAAAGTTTTTCTTTTTCAGGCCACCCTGCCTTGGTGGGAATCGGCCAGTGTGATAATAAAAAAAATATACTTAACTTTAAATGAGTTCTTGCTAACTGACCAGTTTTATGTATTCGGCACGACATATATATATATATATATATATATATATATATATATATATATATATATATATATATATATATATATATATATATATATATATATATATATATATATATATATATATGTCGTGCCGAATAGGCAGAACTTGCGATCTTGGCTTAAATAGCAACGCTCATCTTGCCATATAGGACAAGTGAAAATTTGTGTATGTAATAATTTCGCCAAAATCATTCTGAACCTAACGAAAAAAATATATTTCACTGTGTTT
>NC_091351.1:14169475-14196975 GCF_038502225.1 Cherax quadricarinatus
GATAGGAGTGAATGGAGACGAATGGTATTTGGAACCTGACGATCTGTTGGAGTGTGAGCAGGGTAATATTTAGTGAAGGGATTCAGGGAAACCGGTTATTTTTATATAGTCGGACTTGATTCCTGGAAATGGGAAGTACAATGCCTGCACTTTAAAGGAGGGGTTCGGGATATTGGGGGGATATGTTGTGTATTTTTATACTGTTGTGTTCTGGGGACTTTCTTTGTTTTTGGGTCACCCTGCCTCGGTGGGAGACGGCCGATCTGTTAAAAAAAAAAAAACTTAAAGAGTGGATTTATGGAACATCCATCAATACAAATTCTTGATATTTTAAGCTACTTAACTATATTTTAAGCTTTTTAATTATATTTTAAGCTACTTAATTTGGCAAAGTTAAATGATAGTCCTAGAAATTAACGAAAAATGTGATTTTTTTTTTGTTCGCTTTGCTCAGACTTCTTCCGATTTTATCTATTCATTAAAATAAGAAGGGAAATCACAATAGACAGGAACAATGCACAACTAGCGATCAATATCGTCGCGGGAGAAAACTAACTATTCACACTATCCTGGCTGAAACAATTCACAGATAACCCACCAGTTCTCAGTCAGTCTTGGCAAGAACATTGTCTAACACGAACTGAAACGTCTTCAAAAAAAAAAATCTCCAGTTTGTGGGATAGTTATGATTTCATTAAATCATGAATATTCTGTGTCGAAATGGCTTTTCAAAACTATAAAAAAAAACTGTAAAAAATGTATATATAAATACTTATAAAGAAAGGGTTGTCAATAAGACTCGTTGTGATGCCTCATATCTGTGGAACGACCGCAGTGAACGAGGCTCCATCAGCCGTAAGAGAAAGCTATTGGAGCCTCGCTCCCGTAAGCACAACTGATGCTGGATGCGTTAGGGGCATGCATTATTGTGTTTATGCCTTACCCATCACGGGTTGTTCACCCTTTGCGGTGTGCACTACCTCCTATTTCTTCTCCTCTTAATTTATATCCTCCTCCTTCAGGCCTTCTCAATCTTTTCCTTATTTACCTGTTCCTCCTATCCATGTTTTTGCTTTGATACTTATTCTTTGTCTTTTGTCATGGTATTGTTGTGATACTGAACAGCAGCAGCGTGATGATCGCTGGAGGCTGTAAACCTGAGTCCTGCGTCTCCATCTCGTCTAATACGCCGCTGACTCGTCCGCAAAGGATCGTCCATTCATAATGGTTATTTCCCTTCTGAGGCAGGAATAAAATATTCTTCTTCCACTCTTGCTATCAGCGACTACACCTACACACACACACCTACACACACACACCTACATACACACACACACCTACACACACACACACACAAGACATGGGCTACTCCATCATAATGGCTACCATGCTTAAAGAGGACGGTAAACACTTACTTGATAAAGCTTCCAGCGTTGGCATTGCACGAGATCATGACTGGTGGTGGAGTAATCCAGAAAGCACATCCAAGAAGAGCGTCCAAAAATTATGCAACGTAAATATCCTTGAGCGGATCACAGAAATATGGCTCCAGCACGTCACACATAAATCACTTCGTGCACCTTACACAGATACTGCAATGTGCACTTGAAATTGTCTTTCTATGCCCTCAGAACCACTACTATAGCACTTCCCATATAATAATTACACTTTGTAAATTATACATAAACTGCACTATACACCACAGCCACATAATTGCTCTGTACATCAAAGGCCCAAGAGATGTTATAATTTACTTTTCTATGTAACATTGGGAAAAGCAATGTTTTCTTTTGTGCAGCTATAGCTAATATATATTTTCGAACGATAGTTAAACATTGAACACAGCACAGGCAGTATATAAGTTAAATACATATGATTACATTTATTTGTAATACTAGAAGCAAAGGTTTCTAACACTATACAGTAATGCTAATTCTCTGAGTTCATATGATGAGAATCACTAAGGAATTATTAAGTCCTCGCACAATCATTTATTTGACCTCCCTCTTTTTAAATTTAAATAAACAGTTTTCCGTCCGGAGGTTTCTAATCTAGGAGTTTCAATCAACAGTTTTATACCCACGGTTTTCATCTAATTTCCATTCGGATGGTTTTCGTTCCAGGATATTCCACCCTGGGAATGTCTATCCAGGGTTCTTCATCTCATCGTTATCCGGGGTTTTCTCTCCGGATTTCTCTGTGTCGAGATTTTCTCACTAAGTTTTTCATTTACTCCTTATCTGAAATTTGGTTTTAGTTGTGAATTTCCAGTTTGCGGTTCCGGAAGCAACATATATATATATATATATATATATATATATATATATATATATATATATATATATATATATATATATATATACATATATATATATATATATTCATGCATGCAAGAAGATCACAGTAAACAGGTGATTTCAGAATATGCAAAACGACCATTGTGAAAGAATAGTGAAATTCCTAGCGCTTTCGTGACTTCTTATATTATCAAGGAACTATGATAATGTGAAGAGTCACGAAAGCGCTTGGAATCTCACTACTCTTTCACAGTGGTTTTTTGCATATATATATACATATATATATATATATATATATATATATATATATATATATATATATATATATATATATATATATATATATATATATATATATATATATATATATATATATATATATATGTATATATATATATATATATATATATATATATATATATATATATATATATATATATATATATATATATAATTATATTATTGAAACCACGAACGAGTGATATTTAATCAGTAACACTGCGATTAGCCGTGGGATCAAACCCATGTTATTTTAGCCCGTCTCATGGTGAGTGAAAATTCACGACTCTCTAACAAACTGGACCATACAATCCTACAATCATGCACCCAGCAGAGCTAGGTGTTGTACCATGATCCGAGGACATACGATGGTGTGGGAGCCTCAGAGCCAATTTCATTCTACTCCCCGTTTGGTGTAGGATTGTATGGTCCAGTGGGAATGAACCCGTGTTGTTTTAGCCAGCATCGTGGTGAGCGAAAATTCACGACGCTCTATCCCACTGGACCATACAATCCTACACCAAACGGGGAGTAGAATGAAATTAGCTCTGAGGCTCCCACACCATCGTATGTCCTCGGATCATGGTACAACACCTAGCTCTGCTGGGTGCATGATTGTAGGATTGTATGGTCCAGTTTGTTAGAGAGTCGTGAATTTTCACTCACCATGAGACGGGCTAAAATAACATGGGTTTGATCCCACGGCTAATCGCAGTGTTACTGATTAAATATCACTCGTTCGTGGTTTCAATAATATAATTTATATATATATATATATATATATATATATATATATATATATATATATATATATATATATATATATATATATATATATATATATATATGTATATATATATATATATATATATATATATATATATATATATATATATATATATATAATTATATTATTGAAACCACGAACGAGTGATATTTAATCAGTAACACTGCGATTAGCCGTGGGATCAAACCCATGTTATTTTAGCCCGTCTCATGGTGAGTGAAAATTCACGACTCTCTAACAAACTGGACCATACAATCCTACAATCATGCACCCAGCAGAGCTAGGTGTTGTACCATGATCCGAGGACATACGATGGTGTGGGAGCCTCAGAGCTAATTTCATTCTACTCCCCGTTTGGTGTAGGATTGTATGGTCCAGTGGGATAGAGCGTCGTGAATTTTCGCTCACCACGATGCTGGCTAAAACAACACGGGTTCATTCCCCCAGTTAGGTGCAATGTTGTTATTGAGATTATATATATATATATATATATATATATATATATATATATATATATATATATATATATATATATATATATATATATATATATATGTATATATATATATATATATATATATATATATATATATATATATATATATATATATATATATATATATATATATATATATATATATATATATATATATGTCGTGCCGAATATGTAAAACTGGTCAATTAGCAAGAACTCATTTAAAATTAAATCCTTTCTGAAATTTTCTCTTATACATTTAAACATATATTTTTTTCATTAATGTTGATGTAAAAATTTATAATTTTGCACCAAAAGAATCTTAGAAAACTTACCTAACCTTATTATAACAAGAACAATTTATTTTAGCCTAACGCAACTATATATATTTTAGATTTCTTTACAATAATTTAATACTAAACAAACACAGTGAAATATATTTTTTTCGTTAGGTTCAGAATGATTTTGGCGAAATTATTGCATACACAAATTTTCACTTGTCCTATATGGCAAGATGAGCGTTGCTATTTAAGCCAAGATCGCAAGTTCTGCCTATTCGGCACGACATACATATATATATATATATATATATATATATATATATATATATATATATATATATATATATATATATATATATATATATATATATATATGCAAAACAACCATGGGGGAAGTAGAATGTTAGCTCTAGGTCTTTCGCATTGCAATCAACACATCAGGAGCTTGCAAAATTGCAGAAAAGAGGAGGATGTCCAAGCAAGTACATTCCCAATGGACGTCTTCACTGGAGTAAGGGAAGGAGAGAGAGAGAGAGAGAGAGAGAGAGAGAGAGAGAGAGAGAGAGAGAGAGAGAGAGAGAGAGAGAGAAAGGGCACAAGAAGTGCCCCTATTCATACCAGTGCCCATAGCCAGGAGGAGGAATATTATAGCATTAGAAAAATCCCACATGCATTGATAATGTAATAGCCTAAACGACAGCAACTTGGCAATAATAAAAAACTCGGTTATATTCCACTAAAGATATCAGTAATTTTACATGCGTAAACATATTGTCAGTGGTAATTATGGAGTAGCCACCCATGGGAAAACATGTCAATTTAAAGGGACGAGAAAATGGGAACATTTAAAGGGGATACTTGTAAAAGTTATGCAAAGGAAACAGGGCTCATTAAAATAAACTCATTTAAAGAGGGAGGCATCTGTAATAACAAGGAAGACAGCCACAGTTATTCATCCTACATAATTCTGAGGCAAACTCTGGCTCAACCTTCAGAAACTGCAGGAAAAATACTCCCTAATTTCTCGGTGGGGCACTACATTTAAGACAGTCTAATCATTAGACTCTAATGCATTTGTATAAGAGTCCAATTTTTGACTGTATACTATTGCCTCAACTAAAAAAGCATCTAATTTGAAAAACCCATCACTGGAATTGTATAATGAATGCCTATCATGCTTAATAACTGCTGATTTTACAATATTCCTTTCAAGCCAAGAGGAACAAGGGAAGATGACTCTTGCTTTCTGCCAGTTTGCCGGGTTATTACAAGCTCTAATATGGTTGAAAATCTCGTTCGACTCTTATGCTATATGTATCGAATAACGGTGTTGGGAAATTCTCAACTCTAATGGTTTTCCCGTTGTCCCAAATAGGGGAGACTGCATCTGTTGCAACCAACTCTGTAGACACCACCAACACGTTGTTGGGGTGAATTCTTTATCAGAATGCTTCTAGCAATCCATGAATTTTTAAATAATATTTGTATACTAAATCTTCTAAGAGCATTCGGCAGGATAAATAAATTCTCGTTGTATGGGAGGACCAGCGCATTCTTGGTCTGAGGTGTTATCCTAGGTTCTGTTCTATAATAAGCTTTCTTAGCTACTAGCAAGGCAGATTCCACAAACACCTTAGGATACCGCAGTTTCATGCCAATACACAAATAACCCGCACATAAAAGAGAGAAGCTTACGACGACGTTTCGGTCCGACTTGGACCATTGACAAAGTCACACTAACAGAGGTGGAGCAGGACGGCTATATATAGGCAGGAAGAGGTGGTAGTAGTAGTAGTAGTAGTAGTAGTAGTAGTAGTAGTAGTAGTAGTAGTAGTACAAGAATTGTATATAATACCGACAGGATGAAATTAAGACACAATTCTTGTACTACTACTACTACTACTACTACTACTACTACCACCTCTTCCTGCCTATATATAGCCGTCCTGCTCCACCTCTGTTAGTGTGACTTTGTCAATGGTCCAAGTCGGACCGAAACGTCGTCGTAAGCTTCTCTCTTTTATGTGCGGGTTATTTATGCATTGTTCCAGTCACGGTATTGTGCCTTTTTGTTATTTTTCATGCCAATGTCAGATATTTAGGCTATTACAATATCAATGCTTGTGGGATTTTTCTAATGCTATAATATTCATCCTGGCTATGGGCACTGGTATGCCTAGGGGCAATTCCTGTACCCATCTCTTTCTCTCCCTCCCTCCAATGAAGCATGGGAACTTATTTGCTTGGACACGCTCTTTTCTGTAATTTTTCAAGCTCTTGATGTGCAGATTGCTACACGAGAGGCCTAAAGCTATCATTCTATTCCTCTCCCAGTGGTTGTTTTGCATCCTGTATCGCTTGGTTTGCAATATTTGCATATATAATGGATCTACTCTTCCTGGTGACTAAGGGCCACGAGTCTAGGTAACAATGAGGGTTACAATTAAGGTGAAGGCTATCATATACTAATAAGGCTTACCTCCTCCTACATGTATTTCTACACACACACAAATAAGAAGGTTGTAAATACATTTGAGTCTGATTTGTTTTGGCTGTCTTACAGCAAGTAATATCCTGTGGTAACAAAGAGAATGTTTTTATAGCAGTATTTATGCATAACTTTAAATTATCAATAATGGAAGGAGAAGAGGGGGTATAGGTATTTAAATTCAAGAATTTTGTTAATCAGAATAAAGATGGGGAGTAAGAACTGGGTTTATGCACCTGGAAAGACATATTTAGAGAGAGAGAGACATACAGACAGGGGGGGGGGGTAGAGAGTTTTGGAGGTGTAGGTGAATGTTTAGGGAGTTTTGAACCAAGTGAGAAAATAATTTTTGTGGAGGACCTAAATGCTAAAATGAGAGAAAATGTTGTGAAGGACGTAGAATTCAAGTTTGGAGTGCCAGTGGTAAATAGGGCAGTGAGGGCTTCTATTTAAACTACGTAAAGAAAGTGGTTTGATGATTGTTAATATTTATTCCCAGGTATTACACACGTGTCTTATTCATCAATTTATCAGTACAGCATACCAACAATAATATGTTACTGTTATGTAGGATACTGAATTGTCCTAATAAATTTGTAATGTGGAATATTTGGAGTGTAGTGAAGGTCCATCAAAATAGTATTTGGACTGGACACCTAAGAACGGGAAGTGGACACGTTTGAGACTTGAATGAGAGGCGTGTAAGGGAGTAACGAGTCTAACAGTTGCTAGTGTGTTTTCATAGAGGTATTAGAGTGTTAGGTTGAGTTATATAAGGTGTTGTTTAGGCTGTAGGATGTTTTTGGTGATTTTGTTTGTATTCTTATGGTACTGGTATGGCCCTGTTATTTATGTGGGGCCTGTTTAAGATTTGTCAAATATAGAAATAATATTGTTGCTTTCCTGCAGGCTTAAGGCCGGGGTTCTGGAGACCCACTGTTATGTATATTTCGTAGGGCCTAATTTTAAATAACAAGTAGCAGTGTATTAGCGAGTTTTTGGTAACGTGAAAAATGGTGTAAACATGTTTTATGTTGTAAATATAGTGTTACTAATATAGTGTATTTTTTTGTATATGTGAGTTTCTGTTCTTCCTGGTTATCAACGTGTAACGTTTTTGTGAAGTAACAAACTTGGCGTTAAGAGGCACGCAAGTTCTCCCATCTTCTTATAACATGTTCATTTTTCCACCATACTTTCCACCATAATTATCGCATTTGCTGTTTCATAAGATGAAGTCACGGTATAACTTAAACCTTTGAGGACAATTGTGTTAGAGGTATGAGCTTTGCCAAAATCACAAGTTTTACGTAGTCGGCCCGACTTTATATATACAAGTCGTGCCGACTCCTACCTTTCTTCCACAGTCCAGCACAAGGACGGGAGATCCCTCTCCTCCCCCTCACCACCACCATGAACCACATGCGGTATGTGCCATGCGCCATTTTCCCTTCAGTCTGGGCTTACCACACAGTTTGAGGTATGGCAGATGATGAAGCCAGCCAGCCACAAAGCCAGGGAAACAATTCACCCAACAATGAAAGAAGAGGCACATGTCAGGTGTGTGGAGAGTTTCGAGCACGCAACAGGGATGGCCGCATTCGTGCACACAATGGGTGTGCGGGATCACATATGCCCCCAGCAGAGAGCAGCCCACAGCCTCCACAGGCAGATGACAATTCCAATGGCAACCTCGTCACTTGCGATAACCTGTTGACATTCAAATCCACTGCTAGCAGTACACTATCCCACATCTCTAAGCGGCTCGCCCATATGCAGCAGGGAAATTCACAGACCTTCTTAAGCGGGTGAATGAAGGTTCCATCAACTTAAAAGCCCGAGGCACCATCCAAGCACGGCGCAACCTACTCTTGTTCGGCAATGTCTGTCTTGCAGTTCCTGAAAGACGAGGCAAACTGCTAACCACGTCAGTTATGAAGGCAGTGCGCAACTACCCAAGAAAGGATAACTGTGTCCCTCTGCCCCATCATCCCAGGAATCAAAGAGGTAGACCCAAGAAAAGTCCCACTGAAAACGAGAAAATTTGCGCACAGGTTAGCAAAAAAATCGAAGAAGGTAACACAGTGGGAGCAATCAGAATAATTACAAGTGATGACACTGTAGCCCCCAAGGATGAGACCACGGCCCAAGCACTAAGAGACAAGCATCCAACCAGGGACACCATAGTCATCAACAACAACCCTGAGGAAGACCCCATCACTGAACAATTAATTTTGCCAGAATCGGAAGTCTATAAGGCGATCGTGTCATTTCCAGCAGGATCTGCAGGAGGTTACACTGGAATTCGACCTCAGCACCTCAAAGAGATGGTAAATCCAGTACTCGGTGAATCTGCATCAATTCTTCTCACCGAGTTAACAACTTTCGTCAACAATTGCCTGGCTGGGCGAATCCCAGAAGAAATTAAACCTTTCTTTTTTGGAGCCTCACTATGTGCGTTGAAGAAGAGGGATGGGGGAATCAGACCCATTGCTGTTGGTAACACTCTTCGCCGTCTCGTTGCCAAAGCAGCAGTAAGAAACATTCGCCTAGAAGCTGTCACTCTACTCCAGCCACACCAACTGGGCTTTGGGGTCTCTCAAGGCAGTGAAGCTGCAGCTCATGCCGCAAGGGCCTATATCAGGGACCTACCAGAAGACAAGGCCATAGTCAAACTTCATTTTAGAAATTCCTTTAATATGGTGAAGAGAGATGCTATTTTGCCAGCTGTTTGGGATCGGTTCCCCAGTCTTTTTCCCTTCATTTCAGCCGGCTACAGCAAACCCTCAATTCTTTTGTTTGGAGAACATGAAATTCAATCAGAGGGTGTTCAGCAGGGCGACCCACTCGCTCCACTTCTCTTCTGCTTGGCAGTAAAAGAACTAACTTCCAGCCTACGCAGTGAGCTCAATATCTGGTACCTGGATGATGGCACTCTGGCAGGTACTGAAGAGTCCCTGGTGGGGGACCTACAACTGGTGAAAACACAGGAAGAAGACTTGGGACTCATCCTCAATCCCTCCAAGTGTGAAATCACAGAGAACCAGGAAATAATCAATGCTGTGCGAAGAATCCTCCCGGAAGTCTCAACTACCACTCCATCCAACAGTACCCTCGTGGGGGCACCGCTGGGTCACCAGGCCATCGACTGTCCTCAGGGACAAATTGAATGACCTGATAAGAATGGAGGAGAGAATAAGCAATCTTGATGCCCATAATGCTCTGCATCTCCTCACAAGGTGTCTTACTATGCCAAGACTCACTTCTTGAGGTGTGCACCCTCTTTTGACAACCCAACACTCGATGAATATGACGCACACCTGAGATCAGCTTTTAAGAAGGCACTGAACATGTCACTAGAGGATGAGCAATGGGATCAGGCAACCCTCCCAGTGCGACTGGGAGGTATAGGGGTGCGTAAAGCAACGCATGTTGCTATACCTGCTTTTCTGTCTTCGTGTTTGGCTTCCAGTGAATTAGTCAAGAAGATAGTACCCGAACGCTTGAGAGACGTGAATCACTGAAGCAGTGATTCGGTGGGACACCCTTACGAACTCCTCCAGTAGACCAGCTCCTCCCAAACAGCACAAACAGTCCCACTGGGACAAACCGATCATGGAAAAAATCGCCAACACAATGCTCTCCAATGCTCAAGGAAAGGACAAAGCTCGTCTCCTGGCAGTGAAGGCACCACACTCAGGAGATTTCATGTTAGTTGTTCCCAATTCCTCCCTGGGCACCCGTCTCGACCCACAGGCCATTCGGATTGGTGTTGCTCTTCGCCTAGCCGCCCCCATCCTCACCGAACATAGGTGTATTTGCGGCAGGGCGACAGCTGATCAATTCGGACTTCATGGTCTCGTGTGTCGCACAGCAGAAGGGAAGTATGCCAGACATGAGGAGGTCAATGACATCATAAAGAGAAGCCTCGCCACAGCCCGTTGCCCAGCTCAACGGGAACCCCAAGTACAGAGGTCTGATGGAAGTCAAAAGCGTCCTGATGGAGCCACTATGCTACCCTGGAAGGATGGAAAGCAGATTGCCTGGGACTACACCTGTGCTGCCACATTGGCAGACACCTACTTGTGGAGCTGCCAGCCACAGCCACCCAGAAGATCCGAAAATGTGAAGACCTTCCCCCTTGCTATAACTTCATTCCAATAGGGTCGGAGACCCTTGGAGCATGGGGCAAGTGTGCTCTAAAGTTCCTCAAAGAGCTGGGTGAAAAGCTCATCATAGAAACCAAGGACCACACGACGATCAGCTTCCTCTTTCAGAGACTCGGTGTTGCAATCCAGAGAGGAAATGCCTGCAGCATTCTGGGCACGCGGCCCACCGCAGGGGAGCTGGACGAAGTATTCGAGATGTAGCTCTGAGTTACCTATGTTGTTTTGCTTTGTGAATGTTTGGCCAATGTATTTTGTTTTTAAATAAAACATACTTGAAATATAGGGGGTGGTAGGAGAAAATTCTCAAACAGCTTCAGGGAGAACCTTGAGTTTTCCCTGAAGCAAGTTTATTCTTTTCTCTGAGGATGAGGGTCCCTAGAACAGTTCTAGAGGTGGTACCTCTCTCTACACACACACACACACACACACACACACATATATATATATATATATATATATATATATATATATATATATATATATATATATATATATATATATATATATGTATATATATATATATATTTATATATATATATATATATATATATATATATATATATATATATATATATATATATATATATATATATATATATATATATATATATATATATATATATTTACAAACGCACATACACATCTGCCTGGATCAAACATAGGTAAATAAGTCGAAACTCAAATTATTATTATAATCAAAAAGAAGCGCTAACCCACAAGGGCTATACAGCACGAAACTCAAAGTCCTTTAACATTTCTTATTTTACTGAAAAAAAATTCTGCGTTGTTACTAACGTAGATGCGACAAAATACACGGAGCTAATCACTGTTTATTACTTATTTGACTAAATTATGATTTCTTTATGCATGTGCCCGAGACACAATGATCAATAAACTGAGCTGTGTCATCACCGCAGATCAAATCTTTGGTTGGTACAGATATTCACAATGACCACTTTACGCTTCTTCGCCAAAATATTCCACTAAATAATTAAGCTTATGACCTATGGACAGTCGACACTGACGAGTGTTCCGTTTTTTCGGACTTTCTGTGTACCACAAAAATTAAAATAGAGCACGTGTCAGGGATCTAATGTACCCATAAAACATCTCCGAATACAAATCGTAGTCTCACCCACGAGAAAACTTTCAGTACAAATCAGAATTTTACTTCAAGGGCTAAAT
Source organism: Cherax quadricarinatus (assembly GCF_038502225.1). Lineage (NCBI taxonomy): Eukaryota > Metazoa > Arthropoda > Malacostraca > Decapoda > Parastacidae > Cherax > Cherax quadricarinatus. The sequence continues at coordinate 14,181,437 of NC_091351.1, forward strand.
TCCTACGAATGACCCTTGACCTTAACTTCCTTTACTTTTACATTGATTTCTCTGAGAATGTTTGGAAAGAACATTTTGCTGGAACTAAAACCTTCAGTCTTCTTAACTCTCGAGTTGTAGATAAAAATTTTTTTTTTTACTGGGAGAGACAAGATGTCCAAAAGTTTCGACAGAAATATAAAGATCATGTAATCTGCTTTGAAAGAATTACAGTTAAGTAACATTTATGGGTATAAACACTACAGTTGCAGACATATGTTGGAGAAAGACGAGAATTATTGTGTATCCTTAATTATATATTATAAATGTAATCATAGGGAAGATGCACTTATGTGCTTACACGTGTGTCAGCACATGAAAGCTCTCAGGTTTTATTTCCTGTTTTCACCGATATTTTTTTCATATTTACAATCACGCGTTTTATTGTGATTTGTTCCATGTCGAATGGAAGGTAATCACGACTTAAGCAAGGACTGGAAGAGTAGATAGGAGTCTAGGGAAAGACTCCTAGCAGAGGCCTTGGAGCTCCACACCGAGGCTGTCTGCTGGAAAGGTTTATCTACTTCGAAGTAGAGGAAGTACCTATCATGTATTATCTAAGAGTATGAACAGCTTCGATTCCTTTCAGCAAGAGTCCTGCAACAGCACTGAGTAGCCTTCTTACAGGCACTTATTCTTCATTGCTGCTGCGTTGCATTTAGCAGTAAGGTTTCCAAGATTCTTATGTTCATACATTTGTGTTTGTATCCATGTGTGTGCACCTCTCGTAGATAACGGCTGCAAGCAACTTACAAGCTTGTTAATTGCTAACGTTCTTACCTTCATGACTGAAGCTCTTAATTACAATATGATTGAGGTGGTTGTGGTGATCCTGGTCAAACAACATTAACTTCCTGACACTGTTAAATGTTAGCAACTGCGCGAGACATTACTGCTTACGATGATATATTAGTGCGTTTATCCACTATTTTACATTGACTAATATTTGGTCTGACCATCCCTAGCATCCGTAAGTGCTTTAACATGGGTGGGCATGAGAACCATCAAAGCTTTTCAATATTCCTTGTCATGATTAGGTGCGCAAAAGGTTGCTTTCTGCTCTTTATTGGGTGATAATTCCATTAATGGGTATTTTATGTGCCCGTGTTTACTACTACAAGTGCCTTTCTTTACTTGCAGTTTAATGGTGAGAAAGAAAGCCAGTAGAAATTGGTAAAAATAGGAGAGACTCGTTTTACTTAGTGATAACACTGAAACAGGAAGAAATAGCAATAAAACTTGACGTCTCAAGTTAAACAGTCAAAATCATGAAGAAATTGAATTACGATCAAATTTATACTGTAAAAGGTGGGAAGATGTGGTAAGAAACAGGAAACATTACCAAGATTTGACAGAAAAAAAATACGAACGGCTTTTAATAAGAAAATTTTGCGGGCAGCAGAACAGTTAGTGGAAGATTTTTGGAGATTGGATTAAAAGCATATTATCCTAGAAAGAAGTCTCAACTTACTGAACCCAAAATATGGAAACGTTTAGCCTAGTGAAAAATTGGCATTTTCTGTAGAAAAAAAGCTGAAGAAAAATTGAAAATATTGAGAAATATAAATTTTTTTCCCATTTAGTTGAAGACTGCAAACAAGACTGACATTCAAGGATAATTGGGGACTAACTCCCATCTACCGATTGCTCCCAGCCCCTTGCCAGTGATACCCAAAGACTGACCGATTCCTAGCACCCAAATCTTGGTCCATAGATACTGTGATTACTTCATTCCGAGGTCTGTTGTGCGTGTCCTCGTGCATGACTTGTACACTTCCACCTGGTGGTCGCCTTTAATATTTCCTTTACTACTTCAATGACCTTTAAATAATATTTCACCGCCCCCCCCCCTTTTTGTTTTTTTTTGTTCCTCTCCTTTTATGGTTACTTAATTTTTGCCGCCTGATTGGCTGATTTATCGTGTACCAACAGTTCGGCCTGTCACTGGGTGAGCAAAACCAGATTACAGTTTTCACAATATATTATTGATGATAGTTATTATATAGAATACAGTTTATCATGCAGATGTTAGATACATTACGTGGATACAGTCGAGATTTCAAATATATAGTTATGAAGAATAATAGCCATTTAGGTCTATTCATAATCATCTCTTGATGTAAAGTGTTTGAGGCAGCTCCAGAATTGCAGATTCATCATTAATATCACTGAAGTGATTTGCTGTTTATAGAGTTTTTTGGGCGTGTTTCTCAATGGTTGAATTTTTTTTCACGTTACAATAAGAAACCCCTTCCCCCCCTCCCTTTCCCCTTCCTCCGTATCCACGGATTCGGTTTCTGCTGTTTCAGTTATCCACGGTTTGCCATGACCCAAAAATAACCCTTAATATTGCTCAATTATGGCACAAAACGTGCAGTGCTTCCCATCAGTGAAAAAGTGCCACTTCTTGACTGACTGCATAACTTATCAATTAAACTTTGATTCTGAGATGGACGTTGGTGAAACAATCAGAACCAAACCTATTTTGTCTGTACTAAGTTTAATATAATCCATCGCATCGCCATTTCCTTGGCAAATTAAATAGCTTAGCCCATTCCATAAACTTTACTGTTGAGTTTGAGGAAAATAACTCATTGCCTTTTCTAGATGTTTTAATTATTATGAGTAATAATGAATTCAAATTTAAAATTTACAGAAAACCTACAAATAACTTTTCCTATGTACACTATTATTCTTCCCATCAAGATAAAGTTAAACTGTCTGTTTTCTCATCAATGTTTTTGAGAGCTTTACGTATTTGTAGTCCAGAGTTCATAGATGAAGAAATATCCAAAATTTATGAAATAGCCAATGATCTGAAATACCCGAGAAATGTAATTGATAAATCATTTAAAATTGCTAGAAATACTTTTTACAACCCAAAAAGGGACAACCAACCTTATTCAACTAAAAATATGTTGGTTCTCCCTTACCATGAAAACTTGGTTGATATGCCTTCTCTTCTTAAGACTTTTAACATTAAAGTTGTATTTAAAAATCTTGATACAGTAAAAAAACTTTTGATAAAGAATTCCCCCCAAAATGCTGACGGATGTGTCTATAAGATTCCTTGTAAAATTTGCGATAAAGTTTATTACGGTCAAACTGGTAAAAGTCTCGAACTTAGATTAAAACAACATAAATATAGCATTAGAACTGGACAAGATTCCAATGCTCTATTTATTCATGTGAGAGACTTTAACCATCCAATTGATTTTCAAAAAGTTGAGAAAGTTGTATCAAGCAAGTTCATGGTCGACAGAAATATAATTGAATCTTGTTTCATAAAAAGCAGTTTTGAAAATAATATGAATATTTCCTTAGGTTTGTATAGATTAGATTCATTTATAAGTAATATAATTTGGTTAGAGTTTAATAATACATTGGACAAATAATAAACCTTAAGTTCTTGGGTAGAATAATTTGTTAGTGGGATGTCGTGAGGACCTGTCTAGTTGGACCAGTGGACCTACTGCAGTGTTCCTCTTTTCTTATGAGTCCGGTATTGTCCCGCGTCAGGTGTTTCTTTGTTGTGGGAGTTGACTGTGAGGTGTGGTCTAAGCCCTTTAATTGCCTTCCTTTGATGTATTACTTTCACAGTTCCTTGACAATGTGAATAGTCACGAAAGCGCTTGGAATTTCACTACTCTTTCACAGTGGTCGTTTTGCATATTTATATATATATGCATATATATATATATATATATATATATATATATATATATATATATATATATATATATATATATATATATATATATATATATATATATATATATATATATATATATATATATATAATTTACCTCTTCCCATTATGTGCATTATTTTTTTAAACTCTTGAGAATTAAGTTCTCAAATTCTGAATATGAAATCAAAATCTTTCAATTATAAATAATATAAAGGCTTCAGTATTGGTCAGCTTTACATTTTTTCAATATTTAACACAATATAGCTAAATACATAATAAATAATCTGATAAATTGTTAGTATCGAAAAGTTGATGAATAAGACACATGTTCAGTACCGGGATAACTTCACCGAAAGATGCCCAGATACACAAGTGTTACAGCTGTGTCTTACAGCTGTGTCTTACAATTGTGTCTTACAGCTGTGTCTTACAATTGTGTCTTACAGCTGTGTCTTACAGCTGTGTCTTACAGCTGTGTCTTACAGCTGTGTCTTACAATTGTGTCTTACAGCTGTGTCTTACTGGTTATAGAATACACAGTAAGAGACAGGGATAGAAACATGACTTTTTCCCTATAGGACACAGTATTTTTGAGAATAAGAATTGGTGGCAGACTTTAACGATAGTGACACACAATACTGTTGATATAGTGTGGTGGAGCTGAGGTGATGGTGGCTGGCCAACCGTGTTGTCCTGAGTGATGACAACACTCTGAGTGATGACAATACTCTGAGTGATGACAACACTCTGAGTGATGACAATACTCTGAGTGATGACAATACTCTGAGTGATGACAATACTCTGAGTGATGACAATACTCTGAGTGATGACAATACTCTGAGTGATGACAACACTCTGAGTGATGACAACACTCTGAGTGATGACAATACTCTGAGTGATGACAATACTCTGAGTGATGACAACACTCTGAGTGATGACAATACTCTGAGTGATGACAACACTCTGAGTGATGACAACACTCTGAGTGATGACAACACTCTGAGTGATGACAACACTCTGAGTGATGACAACACTCTGAGTGATGACAACACTCTGAGTGATGACAACACTCTGAGTGATGACAATACTCTGAGTGATGACAACACTCTGAGTGATGACAACACTCTGAGTGATGACAACACTCTGAGTGATGACAATACTCTGAGTGATGACAACACTCTGAGTGATGACAATACTCTGAGTGATGACAATACTCTGAGTGATGACAACACTCTGAGTGATGACAACACTCTGAGTGATGACAATAACGCTCAGGTTGACCATGTAGGTCCGGTCTAAGACCAGACTTAGGAAAAACAGGAAAAATACGTGTACAGTGAACACATGCAGAGGTTTTTGAACTACAGTCCCGCCAGAGTGCAAAATGTTTAACACGATTCTATTCCACACTCTTATAACAGGACATCGATGGTGAAAGAGAGAGAGAGAGAAAGAGAGAGAGAGAGAGAGAGAGAGAGAGAGAGAGAGAGAGAGAGAGAGAGAGAGAGAGAGAGAGAGAGAGAGAGAGAGAGAGTAATCACAAGGCTAGAGTGACACAGCATGTTAGTGTGAGGGCGCTCGTAAGAGAGAGTTAATTTATAAGCTATTGTTACACTAAAATTTGTAATATTAATTTCCATCCATCATCAAAGCATTTTTTGTGTGCCGATGCGTTTGAAAATCCACATTTTAAATGCCAGACATTACCTGCCACTCCAATAATCATTCCACTAATGAAAATGTGGTTAACATTTCTATTCTTTACAATGAACTGGTTAAAATCTTCTCAGAAAATATACCACACTGTTATAGGGCAGGTGGACGCCACCAGCTACACCAACAATCTCCAATATACATTTTCTGTTCGGCCAATGGTCCAAAACATTGATTTATGTAACATTCCATTTTATCCTGGAATTGCTTGCATAACTTATATGTTATTAAAATGTATGCATATATGTTTGTATATATATATATATATATATATATATATATATATATATATATATATATATATATATATATATATATATATATATATATATATATATATATATATATATATATATATATATATATATATATATATATATATATATATATACACGAGGTTTGATCACACTTGCAGTTCACCATCAATAAGAAAGAAGAAGTTTATATAACGATGGTTACGTCTGATAAGCCTAAACGATGATCGGATAAGACAGATCGAACACGACGACAGAATTACTTGTCAAAGCCTCGAAGAATTAATGAAAGTCTTATGTATTACTGAGTGGAAATATTTCCTTCTACTTTCCAGTTAATAAAATATTCAGTGTTTTAAATTCTCCTGTAATTATTAGGACATGACAAGAAGGTTACAAGAAGAGCATAACAGAACACTTCCGAACAGCTACAAAGACGAACACTTTCGAACAGTTACAAAGACGAACACTTCCGAACATTTATCAACAAGAATACTTCCGAACAGTTATAAACACTCACACTTCCGAACAGTTACAAACAAGAACACTTCCGAACAGTTACAAACACTCACACTTCCGAACAGTTACAAACAAGAACACTTCCGAACAGTTACAAACACTCACACTTCCGAACAGTTACAAACAAGAACACTTCCGAACAGTTACAAACACTCACACTTCCGAACAGTTACAAACAAGAACACTTCCGAACAGTTACAAACAAAAACAATTCGACAGCACCTACAAAGATTTCTTTAAAAAAGTAACTTAATTTTAACAGAAAATACATTAACGCAAAATACACAATACAAAGTATCTCCAGTGAAGACATTCATGAATAACATCTCATATCATTTACAACAGCTCATGAAGAAAAGTTACAGCTTCATGGCGGGGACAATTTACAAACAATTTAGACTTTAGAGAGAAAACTTTAAGCTACGATTCGGTCCTGGATCATTACCAAGTCACAAAAGTGTGAGAAAATAGACAGAAAACTAGACGACAGGTCGGCAAAGAAGAGGGAAGGTGGGGACGGGGGAGTTAGAAGACAGATTGGGTAAGTGAAACAGAAAACAACAGGTCAGGAGGTTGAGTGGTAGCAATAGTAGTAATAATAGTAATGCGATAAAAACTATTATATACCTCCATTGTCTGATATAGATTGTCTTGATAAGTAAGATTTCATGTTGGGTTACAACACTGTTATTCTCATCAACATTTACAATACTTTACTCAAGTATTAAATTCTTCACTTAGAAAAATGGCAAAAAATCTTAATAAATTTTAAGATTGGCTTTATTTCCTTTTTTTTTAATAAGGAAATTTTTATGAAGTGATTTTTTTTTTGTCTACTGATTTTGTACTGTCTCTTGCTTCACCAACTTCCAGCATGTCTCACACACCTCTGAGTTTAATCACACATATTCCAGCACTAATTTCCTGAGAAACAGAAGCTTCTGTTACCTCAACGCCTCAGAAAAATGTCTCCCATTTCCCGTGAAAAAAAAAAAGTTTACCCATAAAATATCTCGTATGTTACCAGATTTCTTCCGTCAGAAGCGAGGACAATCTGAAGTGATGCTGATAGGCAGAGATGATGCTGACACAGCATTTTGCAATGCTCGTGACCAATTCCGAAGATATAGGTAACGTATAGACCTGAGTCGCACTTCTGACGTCACTGTCAGGTTGCGAACCATTAGGTCTGGCCAGTAACTGGACGGGAGATATCCTTATGGCTATGAGAACTTGTATGAGTCACAGGTTAAGTTAAGATGCTGGTCACATAATTAAATGTAAACAAAATATAAGGGAAGCTAATATTATTTTGTCAACAATGTCGAGTCACACCGCCGAGCACTAAATTGATTTATTCAATGATGAAAATTAATTAACATTTTAGCATATATATATATATATATATATATATATATATATATATATATATATATATATATATATATATATATATATATATATATATATATATATATATGTGTGTGTGTGTGTGTGTGTGTGTGTGTGTGTGTGTGTGTGTGTGTGTGTGTGTGTGTGTGTGTATATACAGTATATAGGTAGGTATATACAGAATATTAATTTCTTAATCCTTTTCGAGCGCTACACATTTTCGCTGTTGATATTATAGATTTAGATACCTTTGTATTGATATAACTGCACTCTCTGGCACTGCACAAACGCACTTGCACAGCACAACACAAACATGGTGGGAGGTAGAGAGGCTGCCACCTGAGTTTGTGTGCGTGGTGGTGACAGGAGGCAGCGCTGGCCCCTTCCCCCACCCGCACCAGCTCCACTCACTGACTGGCTCACCACTTCACTGCCCCAGACACATCCGCATGTCACCTGGCCGCCCGCCGCCCTCCCTGGGTGGGAGCGGCGGGTTCACACGCCCACCCAGGAGCCCCATCATGAAGGGTGGGGCAGTGCAAGCTCTCACACCCACCCAGGAGCCCCACCTGGCAGGGCGGGTGGCAGCACACACACTTCCATCCCAGTTATTATCATTTGTTAATGCTTTATTCAGTGCAGTCGCTTTGAGTTGAGAGTAAAGGAAAAAACAGTAATAATAAACAAACTATGAGATGAGATTTTTTTTTTATTACTTCGAAAAGCAGGTAGGAACAACAGGTCCTCCTTTCCCGGAGTGACACACTCAGGCTCCTCAACGGGGGAGTAGAAGCACTCGGATCTCTGGCGACGCTGGAGTTCATTTATTTCATGAAACATATAAAGCTTTTTCCCTGTGAACCATCTGTCTGTGATCCTCTTGTTAGAAAGTGGTAATGATGGTCAAAAGACCATACACTTGTTGAGCCTGTGTGCCTCCCTGTGTCCGGCAGCAGCTCTCTGCTGAGCAACACTAAAGGGGATGGTTGTGTTAGCCAGGGTAGCCATGCATGTGTGGCCCCACGCCAAATATCTGCTAGTCTTCTTAGGATACAATTCCTTAGCGGGCGGTGGTCATGATCATCTGGAAGAGCAGATGAAAGAGACAGAGGTCGTATCTAGGCATACACTGACCTTCGTGATGTTGTCTTCATTGCATGTTGCACGTCATTCTTTGCAACTTACAGTATTCATATGATGCAGACCATATTAGTTAGCTGTCACCTTGCATTGCTCAGTGTAAATAGGGACAGTGAGGTAGGAATCCACTGGAAAGCAGGAGAGGGGCGAAGGCATTACCCTGCTGGATACCTCAACACAAACTGATTTCATTTTCACATTAAAAAGAATAATTATTATTGCAGTATATTCAGGGAAAGGCTGCAATCAGGTCTGATTAAAAGACTGGAAGATTACATCCAATTCATTGAATCAAGAGGCTTTCATCAGCATCAAGGCAACCACTCTTAAGTATAAAAGAGAAGTAGTGTGTCCTTCAACTCTCGTTTTAACTCCACTAGATATTCCTGCTGCTCACTGAGACCGATAAATACACCAACAGATGACACAGGAACATATGCAAGTTCTCTGATTATAAAAGGCCTCACTGTTAACTCTGTTTTCAGCAAAGGTAATGCTCATTCATATACACCGCTGGCCATGTCTGTTTAAACTAAATTTTAATGTTATCATAACAGTAGGACGGTGGGCTTGGCCTCACATTTTACGGAATACAGAAAGACACTCATAGAGCAAACATACTTGGAAATCACTAAAAGAAAGAAAGAAAATAATAGAGTGTAAAGTTACTGACCTCCAACAAAGGTAAGCTAGTGATAGCTGTTGCTCTGGTGGCACCATGTTGGTGGCACCACTGAAAGGGTCATCTCATGACAAAGACCCGTGTCAGTGATTTTTTTCCCTGACAAATAACACAAGATCATCAATGCTTGTATGGTCGGTGGCATATGGAAGAGCCATCAAGAACGTACGCTGATAGTGTATTTGTCGCTCTGGTGTGAATACCCTGAACAATAGAATTAAAGGGAGCCTGCAGCCAGAGTGTGAAATAGACTAGAGTGTCAGCTGAGGAAGGTTAGCTGTCAGAGAGGGGAGGAGTAGACGACTAGCATTTGCCACTAATAATGTGGGAACGTTTCACAAAATAGCTGTTATACAGAACAGTCCAGCCACACATTTCTCCAAGGACTACCATCAGTTTTTTATCACTATCCTACGTGCATCATGGAGTGCAGTAGTCTCTGCACAGAAACTAACTTATTAACTCTCCGAGGATAGTAATCTGAATCAAATCTTCTAGCCAGGAGCCATACTGAGCAGATGATGGTTCTACTACAAAGACAAACACACACACGCACACACACACGCACACACACACGCACACACACACACACACACACACACACACACACACACACACACACACACACACACACACACACACACACACACAAACACACACACACACACACACAAACACACACACACACACACACACACACACACACACACACACACACACACACACAAACACACACACACAAACACACACACACACACACACACACACACACACACACACACACACAGTGGGAAAGAGAATTGGTAGGAAAATGGACTACGTGACAACAAAATGCAAGAAAGCAGATGAGAGGTTTGTTCTCAAGGGCAACAGTAATAATAGGAAAGCCAGAACGAGTCCTTGGTTCACGCAAAAGTGTAAAGAGGGAAAACTAAGTGCGCTAGAGAATGGAAAAGTACAGAAGACAAAGGACCCAGGAAAATAAAGAGATTAGTCGAAGAGCCAGAAACGAGTATGCACACATAAGGAGGGAGGCCAAGAGGCAATACGAAAACGACATAGCATCGAAAGTCAAGTCTGATCCGAAGTATGTGAGGAGCTCAACATGAGATTTAAAGAAATATTAACAGTGGAGAGAGAAAGGACTCAGGGAAGTCAGAATAACAGGGGGTACACCAACAAGGGATATTCCAAAAAATACTGGACGAAATACACTCAACCTAGGAGGAGGTGAAGAAGCTGCTAAGTGAACTAGATACCGAAAAGGCAGTGGGACCAGACAACATCTCTCCGTGGGTCCATAGAGAGGCGCTGTCTGTGCCACTAACAACAATCTTCAAAACATCCATTGTAACTGGGCAACTACCTGAGGTATGGAAGACGGGAAATGTAGCCCCAATTTTTCAGAAAGGAGACAGACACGAGGCATTAAACTACAGACCAGTGTCACTGACATGTATAGTATGCAAAGTTATGGAGAAGACTATCAGGAGAGTAGTGGAGCACCTAGAAAGGAACAAGCTTATAAACGACAACCAGAACGGTTTCAGGGAAGGGAAATCCTGTGTCACAAACCTACTGGAGATTTGTGACAAAGTAACGGAAGTAAGACAAGAGAGAGAGAGAGAGAGAGAGAGAGAGAGAGAGAAAAGGATGAGTAGATTGCATTTTCTTGGACTGCAAGAAGGCCTTCGACACAGTTCCTCACAAAATATTAGTGCAAAACTAGAAGATCAGGCACGCATAACAGGAAAGACACAGCAATGGATCAGAGAATACCTGACAGCGAGGCAAAAACGAGACATAGTATGTGACGAGGTGTCAGAGTGAGCGCCTGTGACGAGCGGGGTTCCACAAGGGTCAGTCCTAGGAAAAGTATTGTTTTTGGTATATGTGAATGACATGACGGAAGGGATAGACTCAGAAGTGCCCCTGTTTGCAGATGATGTGAAGTTATTGAGGAGAATTCAATCAGATGAGGATTGGGCAGGACTTCAAAGAGACCTGGACAGGCTGTAAGCCTGGTCCAGCAACTGGTTCTTCGAATTTAAACCCGCCAAATGCAGTCATGAAGATCGGAGAGGGACAATGAAGGTCGCAGACAAAATATAGGCTAGGTGGACAAAGACTGCAAACCTCACTCAAGAAAAAGGATCTTGGTGTGAGTATAATACCGAGTACATTTACTGAGGCGCACATCAACCAGATAGCTGCTGCAGCATATGGGCGCCTGGGAAAGTTAAGAATAGCGTTACGATACCTCAGTAAGGAATCGTTCAAGACTCTGTACACCATGTACGTCAAGCCCATATTGGAGTATGCAGCACCAGTTTGAAACTCACATCTGGACAAGTACGTCAAGAAATTAAAGAAAGTGCAAAAGTTTGCAACAAAACTAGTCCAGGAGCTAAGGGGAATGTCCTACGAAGAAAGGTTAAGGGAAATCGGTCTGACGACACTGGAGGACAAGACGTTTATGGGAGACATGATAACAACATATAAATTACTGCGAGGAATTGACAAGGTGGACAGAGACAGGATGTTCCAGAGATGGGACACAGCAACAAGAGGGCACAGTTGGAAGTTGAAGACTCGAATAAGCCATAAGAAATGTTAGGAAGTATTTCTTCGATCATAAAGTTGTCAGGAAGTGGAATAGTCTGGAAAGTGACGTATTGAAGGCAAGATCCATACATAGTTTTTAGACGAGGTATGATAAAGTTCATGGAGCAGGGAGAGAGAGGACCAAGTAGCGATCAGTGAAGAGGCGGGACCAGGAGCTATGAATTGACCCCTGCAACCACAAATAAGTGAGTACACATTGGTGAGTGCACACACACAAGATATAAACAAAATGAGTCAGGAACAACGATCCTCTAGAGTTTCTTAAGTTCTTCAGGGGATGGAAGAATATTTCTAAAAGGAGCACACATAGCAATGTACATATTTACATGCACTTATATGTACATACACACATATACCAACTAAAGTTCAAAATATGTTACATAGGAGAAAGAAATATTCATTAACGTGTGTTCAAGAATGGTATACAGTACCGACATGAAGAAGAATTAGACACATGTGCAACATCTGGGTATCTTTATTTGTAGATGTTTCGCCAACCAGTTCCTCCATCAATACAAGGTCATAATGTGAGGAATTTAGAACTATATCCAAAAGACGAGAGAATCAATCCCTCAGCTTTGGAGTTCTTGAAGAGCACCGTGGTCTCGAAGAATCTGAAGCAGAGGCAGGAAGATGGGCGTTTATATACTTGCATCAGATGAGCGACGTGTAGCAGACACAAACATTGTCACTGGCAGGCGGGATTTCCCAGTGGAAGTAGGGCATACCCTTATATTGTATTTATAAAGCCACTGGATGGCGAAACGTCTACAAATAAAGTTACCCTGACGTTGCACATGTGCCTAATTCTTCTTTCATTAACGTCATTATAGCGCAAACATCTTTCGCCATAGCCGTTTTCGCGTCCAATAATTCACAAATTACATAATTAAGTTGGGTACCGCAGGATGATTCCGCGTCTCAGTATATGATGAAATGATATAAAATAAAAGCGAAAACAAAACTTAAAACAACAGATCTATACCTAAATCACTTGATATTATAAGATGATCACTAATGATGAGTGGCACTGGCCATTTAATTCGTCACTCGCAGCGAAACAAAAACAAAATCTAGAACCCCGTCTGATGTAATCCAGCAGTGACTGAGTGCCAGTGAGTCGCTGCACCGTGACCACAAGTGCCAACCTCACTCACAGTGGCTCCAGACCACTGGTGAAATTTGTCGTCTGTCTCAACGGGTCACTAACCGGAACTCTGGTTCGTGAAGCTTGTGTTTATCCCAGAGAACCAGCTCGGTGAATGGCACCTGAGAAATCACACCTAAATATCGTCAGAACAATGTCATATGTGCTGCATGTGGTTCGGCTTCGATAAAATAAAATAATTTTCCTGTGCATTCAAGGCAGCATTAGTATTGTAGCAAAAAACAAAAACAGAAGCGTTACAAAAAAGCCAAGATTAGTTAATAGTATCGCAATTCCATTACTAAGGCAACAAAACTATTACTACCACAACATATGCAATATCAGTACTAGAGTAGTAAAGCAAGACTACTACACGAGAACAGGATGAAAGTAACCCTCTCAACCATTCTCTCCAACGTTAAATATTATTTAGGTTTAACATTTGTTAAGTAAAAGGACAAATACAACTAATGTGACATTTTATTGTGGCAACGTTTCGCTCTCCAGGAGCTTTATCAAGCCGTTACAAACAATACACGGACACATAACATATTGTCGTTAATTCTACCAATATTGAATTAGTATTTGTTGTTGAACCTTCTAGCCCGTATTAAATGAATCAGTCAGAGCTCTCACACGTGCTGAGGTGTGTTTGTTGGTGTTGATTCTTACTAACATACACACATGTGTATGTTACGTATGTGATATGTGAGGAACGTCAATTTTTAAGTTTGAACATGAAGGATGGTGACCATGATGCTGGATTATTACTTTACTGGTATGTAGCACAGATGCGGCTTATATTGGCTTAACACTAGCACCTGACACTCTTATACTCCGAAGAGAAGATACGGAAGGTTGCAACTGAAGCCAATGTTGGAGCATACCAATAAAAGCACGTTCCACAACGTGTTTACTTCAGTAATGTCGGCAACAGGTTATTTGGTCAGCGTTATACCTTGTTTAAAAGTGGAAATTCTGTGCAAGTCACTCAGGGAGCAGTGAAGGCTCGATACTGCGTCTAGTAATCGTGAAACAAACTATACTACTCTAATTTAACCTAATTTACCTGATACATGTAAATTTTTAAAATATAAAGTATCATTGCAGTAGAAATATCCGTCTAGGATTAAATATAATTATCAATTCTAATGATTCTCCTTAATTAGTACTCAGAAGCAATTACTGATTAACAACACTAAAAAATCTACATTACATAAAGTACGTATACTAAGCTCATGCCTTCGGATCTCGTATTCTTATGGTATACATAAAGACATCTATTCAGAACCTTCCTAATTAATGCCGAAATATACATTATTGCATAGAGTAAGCCACAAATAAAAAATAATAAGGTAATCTTTACTCGATTTCGAAGGTAACAACACTGAAAATTTTCAGTATTTATAGTGAGCTTCAAGACCTTGCTTAAAAATGATTAATTAAAATAAATTAATCAGACACCTCGATTAAATGTTAAGCCCAGAACTTATTTTTTTTATTTTCTGGCAAAGTGATCAAGAGACGTGTATCAGTGACGCAAATGTGTTCCCTGAGTGCGTCATTGACGCAAGAGTGTTCGCTGAGTGCGTCACTGACGTATGTCTCTCTCCTAACCTGACAGATAATGTTTCCACTGCGTTACCTTGGCAATTAAACGTCCAGAAGAGGAACTTTAAATACCAATCAAATATCACCTCTGCAGGTTAAAGCTGCCTGGGAGGCATGCATTCCTCCCGCACTTCTCCCGCATTCCTCCCGCATTCCTCCCGCATTCCTCTAGCATTCCTCCTGCATTCCTCTAGCATTCCTCCCGCATTCCTCCCGCATTCCTTCAGCATTCCTCCAACATTCTTCCCACATTTCTCCAACATTCCTCCCGCATTCCACCCGCACTCTGACTCTGCTAGTACTCTACCTGCACTCTCACCGCAAACAGGTGCAGAGTTACAGTAGCAAAGTTCCAATCCAGCATCGACGTGATAACGAAAATATCAAGAAAATAACACAAACATAACAGAGCTGCGTATTTCACACATAATGAGACCTTGTTGGGAAATACAAATATCTTCTATGAAGTGTGTAAATAAGACAAACGATGTGGGTTATGGTAGTGAATTGTGAAGACATTTCGTCCACCAGGAACTACACAACCAGCATTGTTTGTCTTATTTATATACTGTCTGTATACTCTACCACTGTATTGCCATCTTAGGTACAACACTAATTAGTTGAGGTGTACACCACTGAATTTAGGATTTAACAGTGTCTACCTGTGGTAAGAACGAGACACTAGTGAGCATCATTCTTATGGAAGATTTGGGTCATCAAAGTATT
>NC_091351.1:14201975-14206975 GCF_038502225.1 Cherax quadricarinatus
CCAGCAAGATTGGACCTTGTGTTCACCCTGGGCAGCTCAGACATTGAGGACATCAAGTATGAAAGTCCCCTAGGAGCTAGCGACCACGTGGTTCTGTGCTTTGAATACATAGTAGAGCTGCAAGTGGAGAGAATGACAGGAGTTGAATGGAAAAAGCCTGACTATAAAAGAGGGGACTACATAGGGTTGAAGAACTTCCTGCGGGAGGTCCAGTGGGACAGAGAACTGGCAGGAAAGCCAGTAAATGAAATGATGGAATATGTAACAACAAAATGCAAGGAGGCAGTGGAAAAGTTTATTCCCAAGGGCAACAGTAACAACGGGAAGACCAGAACGAGCCCCTGGTTTACCAGACGGCGTAAGGAGGCAAAAACAAAGTGCAATAGAGAATGGAAAAAGTACAGAAGACAGAGAACACACAAAAATAGGGAGATCAGTCGCAGAGCCAGGAATGAGTATGCACAGGTAAGGAGGGAGGCCCTGTGACAGTATGAAAATGACATAGCATCGAGAATCAAGACTGACCCGAAACGGTTGTATAGCCACATCAGGAGGAAGACAACAGTCAAAGACCAGGTGATCAGATTAAGGACAGAAGGTGGAGAACTCACAAGAAATGATCAGGAGGTATGTGAGGAGCTGAACAGGAGATTTAAGGAAGTTTTTACAGTAGAGACAGGAAGGGCTGTGGGAAGACAGCACAGAAGGGAACATCAAGAGGGAATATACCAACAAGTGTTGGATGACATACGAACAACTGAGGAGGAGGAGGTGAAGAAGCTCTTAAGTGACCTTGACACCTCAAAGGCGATGGGACCGGACAACATCTCCCCATGGGTCCTTAGAGAAGGAGCAGAGATGCTGTGCGTGCCTCTAACCACAATCTTCAACACATCCCTTGAAACTGGGCAACTACCTGAGAAATGGAAGACAGCTAATGTAGTCCCCATATTTAAGAAAGGAAACAGAAACGAGGCACTAAACTACAGACCTGTGTCTCTGACATGTATTGTGTGCAAAGTCATGGAGAAGATTATCAGGAGGAGAATGGTCGAACACCTGGAAAGGAACAAGATTATAAATGAAAACCAGCATGGGTTCATGGAAGGCAAATCCTGTATCACAAACCTCCTGGAGTTTTATGACAAGGTAACAGAAGTAAGACACGAGAGAGAGGGGTGGGTAGATTGCGTTTTCCTAGACTGCAGGAAGGCCTTTGACACAGTTCCCACAAGAGATTAGTGCAGAAGCTGGAGGATCAGGCGCATGTAAAAGGGAGGGCACTGCAATGGATAAGGGAATACCTGACAGGGAGGCAGCAACGAGTCATTGTACGTGAAGAGGTATCACAGTGGGCGCCTGTTATGAGCGGGGTCCCACAGTGGTCAGTTCTAGGGCCAGTGCTATTTTTGATATATGTGAACGACATGATGGAAGGAATAGACTCTGAAGTGTCCCTGTTCGCAGATGATGTGAAGTTGATGAGAAGAATTAAATCAGACGAGGATGAGGCAGGACTGCAAAGAGACCTGGACAGGCTGGACATGTGGTCCAGTAACTGGCTTCTCGAATTCAATCCAGCCAAATGCAAAGTCATGAAGATTGGGGAGGGGCAAAGAAGACCGCAGACAGAGTATAGGCTAGGTGGAAAAAGACTACAGACCTCACTCAGGGAGAAAGACCTTGGGGTGACCATAACACCGAGCACATCACCGGAGGCACACATCAACCAAATAACTGCTGCAGCATACGGGCGCCTGGCAAACCTGAGAATAGCGTTCCGATACCTTAATAAGGAATCGTTCAAGACACTGTACACTGTGTATGTTAGGCCCATACTGGAGTATGCAGCACCAGTCTGGAACCCACACCTGGTCAAGCACGTCAAGAAGTTAGAGAAAGTACAAAGGTTTGCAACAAGGCTAGTCACAGAGCTCAAGGGAATGTCGTACGAGGAAAGGTTAAGGGAAATCGGACTGACGACATTGGAGGACAGAAGGGTCAGGGGAGACATGATAACGACATACAAGATACTGCGGGGAATAGACAAGGTGGACAGAGATAGGATGTTCCAGAGAGGGGACACAGGGACAAGGGGTCACAACTGGAAGCTGAAGACTCAGACGAGTCACAGGGACGTTAGGAAGTATTTCTTCAGTCATAGAGTTGTCAGCAAGTGGAATAGCCTAGCAAGTGAAGTAGTGGAGGCAGGAACCATACATAGTTTTAAGAAGAGGTATGACAAAGCTCAGGAAGCAGAGAGAGGACCCAGTAGCGATCAGTGAAGAGGCGGGGCCAGGAGCTGAGTCTCGACCCCTGCAACCACAATTAGGTGAGTACAATTAGGTGAGTACATTTCTCCAGTCACAGAGTTGTCAGGATGTGGAACAGTCTGGGAAGTGATGTAGTAGAGGCAGGATCCATACACAGCTTTAAGAAGTGGTACGATAAAGCTCATGGAGTAGAAAATAGTGACCTAGCAGCGACCAGTGAAGAGGCGAAGCCAGGAGTTGTGATTTGACCCCTGCACCCACAACTAGGTGAGTATACACATACACACAGACTCAGGAGGACCAGCAAACACAACCTCCCTCAGAACTACCCACAGAAGACTCTCAACCCCGACAACCCCACCCAACCATAACAAATTAACCCAAACAACCACTATTCCGCACCTCCAGCCCACACCCCCTCCCCCATCACAAAATCCACCTTCACAACAGCTTGCCATAGTATCCTGCCAAGTCTTCCACTCCCCCAGTCCCCACAAACCCCCAGAACACAGTATTGGAAAAGAATCTAACGGTATTGTACAGCAATGCAGACGGAATAAGAAATAAGTGTGAGGAGTGGCACGAAAGACTCATGGAGGCATCCCCAAACATCTTGAACCTTGGAAACAAGGTTCAAGAGGATAATAACAGATGCGATCTTTCCATCCAGATATAAGCTCCTGAGGAAAGGTAGAGGGAACAGAGGCAGAGGAGTTTCGCTGGTCATCGATAAAAGAGTGGAGCTTTGAAGAGATGGAAATAATGGATAGAAGGGAAGGAAGGGATTACATAGTAGGAACACTTCAGACTGGAGGTCCGAAGGTGGTGATTGCAATTATGTATAACCCACCACAGAATAACACGAGGCCAAGACAAGAGTATGATGAGAGCAACAGAATATTTGTGGATACACTAGCTGAAGTGGCCAGAGGAGCCCATATGTGTTGGCAAAGTTACTAGTTGTGGATGATATTTCAGTCACAATGAGACTGATTTGGAAAATCTGGAGCCACATGGGAAACTAGAAATATAGAGGGTTAGCATGATGTAGGCTATATTTGAAATCCTTATGCACCAACACGTTACGGACACTACCAGAGAGAGAGGAGAGGATGAACTAGCAAGGCTGGACCTCGTATTCACCTTCAGCAGTTCAGACACTGGGGATATCACAAACGAAAGGCCCCTCTGAGCTAGTGATCACGTGCTCCTGAGCTTCGACTACATTGTAGAATTAATGGAGGAAAGGGAAGCAACTCGAGAATGACAAGAGAAGACCAACTACAAGAGAGGACTACACACGCATGAGGCAATTCCTGCACGAAATACAGTGGGGTAGAGAACTGGAGGGAAAGATATTAAATGAAATGATGGATCATTTGATCACAAAATGCAGGGAGGCAGAGAAGCTCGTACTCAAGGGCAACAGAAACAATGGGAAGCCCAGAATGAGCCCTTGGTTCACCCGAAGGCATAAAGAGGCAAAAGCTACAAGCGCTAGATCACATTAGGAGGAAAACAGGAGTCAAGGACCCGGTAATCAGACAGGAAAGAAGGAGGGAAAATCACAAGAAACGATCAAGAAGTATGTGAAGAGCTCAACATGAGATTTATGAAGACATTTTCAGTGGAGACAGACAGGCTTCCAGTAAATCGGAAACGCAAGGTGCACCAACAAATGGGGGACACAATACACACAACCGAGGAGGAGGTGAACAGGCTACTAAGCGAACTAGATACTTCAAAAGGGATCGGATCGGGCATCTCTCGGTGGGTCTTGGGAGAGGGAGAAGAGGCAGTGTATGTGCCACTAACAACAATCTTCAACACATTTATGGAAACGGGGCAACTACCTGAGTTGTGGAAGATAGAAAATGTAGTCCCAGTTTTCAAGAAAGGAGACAGACACGCAGCATTAAACTATAGATCATTGTCACTGACATGTATAGTATGCAGTCATGGAAAAGATTATCAGCAGAGTAGAGGAGCACCTAGAAAGAAATGGGCTTATACACGATAACTAGCACGTTACAAGGAGGGAAAATCATGTCTCAAACGTACTGGAGTTTTACGACAGGGTGACAGAAGTAAGGCAGCAAAGATTGGGGTGGGTAGACTGCATTTTCTTGGACTACAAGAAAACTTTCGACGCAGTTCCGCACAAGAGATTAGTGAAAAAGCTAGAGGAGCAGACAGGAATAACAGGAAGGAACTACAATGAATCAGGAAATATCTGACAGGAAGGAAACAACGAGTGATGGTACGTGACGAGAAGTCAGAGTGGGCGAATGTTACGAGCTGGATTCCACAAGGATCAGGCCTATGGTCAGTGCTGTCTGGCATATGTGAATTATATGATGGAAGGGATAGATTTAGAGGTATCCCTGTTTGCAGACGACGTGAAGCTAATGCGGGAAAATTCAAGCGGACGTGGATCAGATAGGACCACAAAGACCTTGGTCCAACAATTGACTCCTGGAGTTTAACCCCACCAAGTGCAAAGTCATGAAGACTGGGGAAGGTAAAAGAAGACCGAAAACGGAGTACGAACTAGTGGACCAAAGGCTGCAAACTTCACTCAAGGCAAAGGCAAAGGATCTTGGGGTGAGTATCATACTGAGCACATCTCCTGCGGCACACATAAACCAAGTGACTACTGCAGCGTATGGGTGCCAGGAAAACCTAAGAATAGCATTTCAACATCTGAGTAAGAGGCCAGTCAAGACA
>NC_091351.1:14211975-14236975 GCF_038502225.1 Cherax quadricarinatus
GCAAACCTCAGAACAGCATTCCGACATCTTAATAAGGAATCATTCAGGACCCTGTACACCGTGTACGTTAGGCCCATATTGGAGTATGCGGCACCAGCTTGGAACCCACACCTAGCCAAGCACGTGAAGAAACTAGAGAAAGTGCAAAGGATTGCAACAAGACTAGTCCCAGAGCTAAGAGGTATGTCCTACGAGGAGAGGTTAAGGGAAATCAACCTGACGACACTGGAGGACAGGAGAGATAGGGGGGACATGATAACGACATACAAAATACTGAGAGGAATTGACAAGGTGTACAAAGACAGGATGTTCCAGAGATTGGACACAGTAACAAGGGGACACAGTTGGAAGCTGAAGACACAGATGAATCACAGGGATGTTAGGAAGTATTTCTTCAGCCACAGAGTAGTCAGTAAGTGGAATAGTTTGGGAAGCGATGTAGTGGAGGCAGGATCCATACATAGCTTTAAGCAGAGGTATGATAAAGCTCACGACTCGGGGAGAGTGACCTAGTAGCGATCAGTGAAGAGGCGGGGCCAGGAGCTCGGACTCGACCCCCGCAACCTCAACTAGGTGAGTACAACTAGGTGAGTACACACACACACACACACACACACACACACACACACACACACACACACACACACACACACACACGCACACACACACACACACACACACACACACACACACACACACACACACACATACATACACACACATACACACACACACACACACACACACACACACACACACACAGTTCAATCGGAATAGGACCAGGCAGTATTGCAAAGGGATCTGGACAGGCTACATGCCTGTCCAAATGGCTCTTGGAGTTCAACCTCACCAAGTGCAAAGTCATGAAGATTGGGGAAGGGCAAAGAAGACCGCAGACAGAATACAGTCTAGGGGGCCAAACACTACAAAACTCTTGGGGTGAGTATAACATCGAACACATCTCCTGAGGCGCACATCAACCAAATAACTGCTGCGGCATACGGGCGAGAAGCAAACCTAAGAACAGGATTCAGACATCGCAGTAAGGAGTCGTTCAGGACTCTGTACACCCATATTGGAGTAAATTAAGGGAAATCGACCTGACGACACTGGAGGACAGGAGGGACAGGGGGGATATGATACAACATAAAATACTGAGAGGAATCGTCAATGTGGACAAGAACAGGATGTTTCAGAGATGGGAAACACCTACAATGGGTCACAATTGGAAGTTGAAGACTCAATCACAGGGATGTTAGGAAGTATTTCTTCAGTCACAGAGTAGTCAAGCTCTAAGGAGATGTATGATAAAGCTCAATTAGGAGGGAGTGACCTAGTAGCGACCAGTGAAGAAGCGAGGCCAGGAACTATGACTCCTCTGCAACCACAATTAAGAGAGTACACACACACGCACACACACACACACATCTTGGAGTGAGTATAATACTAAGCACATATCCTGAGGCGCACATCATCCAAATAACTGGTGCACCTTAGCAAGGAATCGTTCAAGTATCTGCATATCGTCACGCCTATGTTGGAGTATGCAGCACCAGTATAGAACCCACATCTGGTCAAGCACGTCAGAAAATTAGAGAAAGTGCAAAGGTTTGCAACAAGACTACTCCCGGAGCTAAAGGGTATATCTTAAGAGGAGATGCTAAGGAAAATCGACCTGACGACACCGGAGGACAGGAGAAATAGGGAGACATGATAGCGACATATAAAATACTGAGAGGAATTGACAAGGTGGATAGGGACACATATGTGACACAGTAGCAAGGGGTCACAGCTGGAAGTTAAAGACTTAGATGAGCTACAGGGATGTTAGGAAGATTTTCTTCAGTCATAAAAGTCAGAAAGTGAAATAATCTGAAGAGTGATGTAGTGGAGGCAGGCACCATACATAGCTTTAAGAAGAGATACGATAAAGCTCATAGAGCAGGGAGAGAGTTGACCTAGTGGCGACCAGTGAAGAGGCGGGGGCAGGAGCTATGACTCGACCTCTTCAGCCACAAATAGGTAAGAACAAAGGGGTAAGAACGCACACACACACACACAAACACACACACACACACACACACACACACACACACACACACACACACACACACACACACACACACACACACACACACACACACACACACACACACACACACACACAGGTTTGCGACAAGGTTAGTTCCAGAGCTAAGGGGAATGTCCTATGAAGAAAGATTAAGGGAAATCGGCCTGATGACACTGGAGGACAGGAGGGTCAGGGGAGACATGATAACGACATATAAAATACTGCGTGGAATAGAGAATGTGGACAAAGACAGGATGTTCCAGGGAGGGGACACAGAAACAAGAGGCCACAATTGGAAGTTGAAGACACAAATGAGTCAGAGAGATAGTAGGAAGTATTTCTTCAGTCATAGAGTTGTAAGGCAGTGGAATAGCCTAGAAAATGACGTAGTGGAGGCAGGAACCATACACAGCGGGGAGAGAGAGGGCCCAGTAGCAACCGGTGAAGAGGCGGGGCCAGGAGCTAAGACTCGACCCCTGCAACCACAAATAGGTGAGTACAAATAGGTGAGTACACACACACACACACACACACACACACACACACACACACACACACACACACACACACACACACACACACACACACACACAATCAAGACAGGACGCTGAGAATGTAAGTAGTGGTTGAATGATACAAGCAGATAATGTTGACTATTTCCTGTAATATCAAAGAATGCACTACGTTCTTAGCTATAAATATAGTAATATAACCTGTATCAATTCAGTTCAATTAACACTCAGAAACCTCTAAAAACTTCATGTAAACTAATATCTGAAGGTTATACGTATATACAAAGTTACTAGAACATTTTCCTAGTATATACATTGGAAGGTATAACACTAAAAAATATATGTGGCGACTTCAAGATTCCTGTTTAAAGAATTAAAAATATATAAAGCTTAAACATTTAAATAAATGCTCACTAATAACCCACATGGAGATAGAAACTGCTAAAGAGGACCCCAGCAATTAATTTTCTGTGTTTTTGTCTGCATGTGAGTTATTTTTGAGTATTGACAAGGGTTCATTACACATTTTTTGTCATTCGTCGCAACAAATCTTTAAACTCGTTGAGCTCTCATATATTTGAAGTTCAAGCGTCTCAAACTGAATGTTTACACAGATTTACAGTGCGTCCATAAAGTGAGAGAAAGTATTGACCCGCGGGAGACGAGGTAAGCGCCCTATATTGCATCCTCTGATGACCAATTACTCTCTACATCACGCTCACTCATAGGTCTGTAACTTTATTAGCTTCTTCCCCTCTCAACACTACACGCTATATATCATCCTCATAGTTAAAAAAAAAAAAAAAGCTTTCGTTCAATCCCGAACGTAACAAATTGTGTAAATATAGCTTCATGTGGAAGCGAATGCAAATGAGGCAAATAATATTCCTGCACCTCAACCCCAAGACCACCAGGGACTGATCACCTCAGATTTACCTCTCTAATTCTCCTGTCTCTGTCCCCAGTGTTACGAGTATATTCACCTGAATTCGTCATGCCTCTAACACTTCATCATCTCGGTCATTACACCTCTGTGTTTGCCCTGAATGTCCCCAGTCCAGAGAACATCGAGTCTGAAGAACACATGTGACATAAAAGACTACGAAATTGTTAACAATTAATTCAGTAGGAGTTAAACAATGTCACAATATTTTAGCTAGAAAAGAAATCTAACTAGCCCATCATTGTGTGAAGAATTGTTTGAAAAAGCGACAAGTTGAAGATTGAGACACTTATGCAACATATGGGAATCTTTATTCAGGAAACGTTTCGCCACACAGTGGCTTCATCAGTCCAATACAAAGTAGAAAGGCGTAAGGAGAGGAGGAGTTTGAGGTAATCAGTCCCTCAGCCTGGAGTCGATATGTTCAGTCCATCAATCTTGTAGAATGGGATAAGACCACATTCTACAAGATTGATGGACTGAACACATCGACTCCAGGCTCAGGGACTGATTACCTCAAACTCCTCCTCTCCTTACGCCTTTCTACTTTGTATTGGACTGATGAAGCCACTGTGTGGCGAAACGTTTCCTGAATAAAGATTCCCATATGTTGCATAAGTGTCTCATAGCCCATCATTAGAGAGAAAACGTCAATGTTTCACTCCTCCTGCACCATTAATAAGTCATACGTCTCTCGGGACATATGTAAAGAGAGATACACATCTTTCGGTGTATACAGTATACTTAAAGATATATACCTCTGTATATATTCCGATATATATATATATATATATATATATATATATATATATATATATATATATATATATATATATATATATATATATATATATATATATATATATATATATATATATATATATATATATATATATATATATATATATACCTCTCGGTGTATATATTCTCTTCAGCTACGAAATTTGAAAATACTATCTTAGAGCTAAATTCATTTATAATTTACAGCCATTATATACGAGTACATCGAGTGGAAGAGCCACGTTTGCACCTTAATATGAGTTAGTTAATATTTTACGAGGTGGACCAGAAAGCTGGAGGAAAGTGTCATCACATGACCAACAGCTCCATTGATTCATATTTGGGATAAGACCAACGTCAGGAGAAATTTTACTTCTATTGCTGACAAACAATACACCATCAGTGGCAACTATCAGCAAACTTCCATCTACATCCATCTGACAATCGTCGAATTTATGGTACATATAAACTGTTTCTAACAAATTGAAAACACAGAAAGTCTGACAGTCTTTGACTTGTCAGTTTAATTTAACAGACGTTGATATCAGCACTGACTAAATAACATGAAACTGACGTCCCTTGATGTCAGCACAAGCTTGCTGCCGTCCTACAATACTTATTTGCTGTTGTATTTCAAATGATAAATAAATATTTATTTTGTGTGAATCAATCAGGACAAAGATCAGCTCAGATATTCTCCCTCTCAGCTGTTTGGTTTGTTACCAAATCTACCTGGAGTTCATTACCTTCATAAGTTCCTCAGCTATCAAACTTTTGGGGTCCAGTCCCTGGACCCATTATATACGTCTGTAATCTTTTGACTACCGCCCACAGGATTGGTATGGGGTGCATAATAAACATATTAAACTAAACTGGTTTGTTTGGTTTAAAGCCGTCTACTATACGAGTCATTAAGGCTTCATGTAACCTGTACACCTCTAGTTAGAAATGTTCTTATTTAAGATGTGGGATTAAATTAACCTAACAGTGTATATACAGTGACATGATCCTGTCAGTGTGAATGCATTTAGAGACGCACACTTTTCGGTGCACATACGCTGAGATATACACTACTAGGTATATATGCATTGTGACATACCTCTCAGTGTATATACAATAAGAGTTACATACCTCTCTCTTTATACACACTGATAGATGCACACCCCTTACTGTATATACACTGAGAGCCACGTCTCTCATTTTATATTCACTGAGAGATATGCTAACCTCTCAGTGTATATACTTTGTCATTTAATTCCTGAACGAGCATCTAGAAGATAATAACACAGAAATTTTTCTAATTAGCAATTAGAGCTCCAATCAGAAGTAATGAGACAGGGGTGACACCTGTACAGGTGTTAAGTGTAATGAGATTAAGTGGCACCTGTGTGTATATACCATTTTTCACATCATTCACACAACGGTATACAGGTCCCTAAATAGGTCCCTGGGTAATAATAAAATCAATAAATAGTATTGGTGTTTTACTAAGATGTTTCGCCCATCAGCGAACTGAAAAAGATCACGACTCACTATATCATAAGCATCCCAATGTTAGTACATTTTACCGGTGTATAATATATACCAGGGGTGTTAGTAGACAGGTGTGGGAAGTACCCTGGGTGGACGGGTGTGGGAGGTCCCCTGGGTGGACGGGTGTGGGAGGTACCCTGGGTGGACGGGTGTGGGAGGTACCCTGGGTGGACGGGTGTGGGAGGTACCCTGGGTGGACGGGTGTGGGAGGTACCCTGGGTGGACGGGTATACTGTGCTTTACCTAGGACTGGGCAATTATAATGTGCGTGAAGGTACAATAGCAGCACTTATCATGTAATATTTACTGTGGAAAAATCGTCACATACCATAAAAAGACGAAATACTGTTAAGTGTTTTGTGTGTGTGTGTGTGTGTGTGTGTGTGTGTTTGTGTGTGTGTGTGTGTGTGTGTGTGTGTGTGTGTGTGTGTTTGTGTGTGCGTGTGTGTGTGTGTGTGTGTGTGTGTTTGTGTGTGCGTGTGTGTGTGCGTGCGTGTTTGTCCATGTATGAATTTCATTGATCAAATACCGGTGAATTATTACCTCCCCACTAATCGGAGCTTCAGAGTTTTCTGAAGCATTGTTAGAACGGTAGAGTTGTTCAATAAGCAGCAGAGCAAGACACAAGCCAGGAAGAAGGTTGAGCTAGATAATACACAGAGTGGAGATGATTGTTTCAACCCGATCACACACAAGAGGCAGTCAACGGCGGCTTATAATTCAGAAGGAATACTTTTCAAAAGTGGACACAGGTTGGATTATTTTATTTCTTGGACTGAAGGCCTATCTACTTCCATTTAATTACTTTTCCTTGAGACGTATTGACTGCCAGGATCACAGCGTTTCATGCATTGTAGACCATTTAACTGCCAGGATCATTTGGGCTCTTTTACTGAAGACTATTGGCTGCCAGCATTATTAGGGCCATAGTTCACCTATTTACTAACTACCAGGCATTTTTTAATCCCTAACATAGTTAGGGGTTAATCCATAACATAGTCAGGGATTAATCCGTAACATAGTTAGGGATTTACAAATAATCCGGAAATTGGAAACAAAAACAAAAATCATTAAGACGTGTGTCAGCTGTGAACTGATTCGGCCATTCTCAAAGTACACCTGTCAGTGTATATAATCTGAACCACAGATTCGTGATTTAAATTCTATGTTTCCAGAGAAAATTGGTGTTTAGGAAGAAATCACTGACCACAGGGAAGGAATTTTAAAAATTGAATTTGGTAACTGAATTTCTGTAAGACAAGATGTACTAATTGCTTAATGAACAGTTGAATCTTTTTAAGAGTACTAAATGAGTAATTAGGACCAGAAGAATTTACGTAAAATAAACAAGTCAGAGAATTATTCACACCTATTGCGGATAACACATCAAAAATTTTAAACCAGCGAGCAGCCAGCATGAAGCTGGTTGACTGGAGAAATATGGTAATACCGACAGTGCGGTGATAAAGACACGTATACACATATGATATTTATTCAAGACCTGGACTGAAGACACTTGTGTCGAAACATTTTCCCCAATGTCTTGAAGAGTTCATATGTGTTTTTATCTACTCAGTATGATATAGTAATTCCGATGCCTGGATACAATGAGAACAAGTTGAAAGGAACGAAGAGAGGAAATGGAAATAGTGGAGAACCTTAAAGTACAAAATCAGAGAAAATAATGCCATGTAGTTATACAAAGAGATATTCTATGAAAAACGAAAAGGGCACAGACAATACATATTGGAAAATTATTGATGGTATGAGAGGGAGGTAATGTAGTGAGATTGTAAATTATAAAGCTGGAGAAGTGTAACTAAACCAGCGGTGTACATCCAAAGCCAGTGGTGGACATCCTAAGCCAGTGGTGGACATCCTAAGCCAGTGGTGGACATCTAAAGCCAATGGTGGACATCCTAAGCCAGTGGTGGATATCTTAAGGCAGTGGTGGCCCCCAATGTTTCAGAACGTCAGCGTACAAATGCTGCATCTGGGAACATAATATTCACATTAACTTTAGTTGCTCTAACCTAAATCATTTCGAATGTAGATTTTTATGCAGTTGCTAGAGCTGCAGTGTATGTTGCTGCTGCTACTGCTGCAGTGTATGTTGCTGCTGCTACTGCTGCAGTGTATGTTGCTGCTGCTACTGCTGCAGTGTATGTTGCTGCTGCTACTGCTGCAGTGTATGTTGCTGCTGCTACTGCTGCAGTGTATGTTGCTGCTGCTACTGCTGCAGTGTATGTTGCTGCTGCTGCAATGTATGTTGCTGCTGCTACTGCTGCAGTGTATGTTGCTGCTGCTGCTACTGCTGCAGTGTATGTTGCTGCTGCTACTGCTGCAGTGTATGTTGCTGCTGCTACTGCTGCAGTGTATGTTGTTGCTGCTACTGCTGCAGTGTATGTTGCTGCTGCTACTGCTGCAGTGTATGTTGCTGCTGCTACTGCTGCCCTGTATGTTGCTGCTGCTGCAATGTATGTTGCTGCTGCTACTGCTGCACTGTATGTTGCTGCTGCTGCTACTGCTGCAGTGTATGTTGCTGCTGCTACTGCTGCAGTGTATGTTGTTGCTGCTACTGCTGCAGTGTATGTTGTTGCTGCTACTGCTGCAGTGTATGTTGCTGCTGCTACTGCTGCAGTGTATGTTGTTGCTGCTACTGCTGCAGTGTATGTTGCTGCTGCTACTGCTGCAGTGTATGTTGCTGCTGCTACTGCTGCAGTGTATGTTGCTGCTGCTACTGCTGCAGTGTATGTTGTTGCTGCTACTGCTGCAGTGTATGTTGCTGCTGCTACTGCTGCAGTGTATGTTGCTGCTGCTACTGCTGCAGTGTATGTTGCTGCTGCTACTGCTGCAGTGTATGTTGCTGCTGCTACTGCTGCAGTGTATGTTGTTGCTGCTACTGCTGCAGTGTATGTTGCTGCTGCTACTGCTGCAGTGTATGTTGCTGCTGCTACTGCTGCAGTGTATGTTGTTGCTGCTACTGCTGCAGTGTATGTTGCTGCTGCTACTGCTGCAGTGTATGTTGCTGCTGCTACTGCTGCAGTGTATGTTGCTGCTGCTACTGCTGCAGTGTATGTTGCTGCTGCTACTGCTGCAGTGTATGTTGCTGCTGCTACTGCTGCAGTGTATGTTGCTGCTGCTACTGCTGCAGTGTATGTTGCTGCTGCTACTGCTGCAGTGTATGTTGCTGCTGCTACTGCTGCAGTGTATGTTGCTGCTGCTACTGCTGCAGTGTATGTTGCTGCTGCTACTGCTGCAGTGTATGTTGCTGCTGCTACTGCTGCAGTGTATGTTGCTGCTGCTACTGCTGCAGTGTATGTTGCTGCTGCTGCAATGTATGTTGCTGCTGCTACTGCTGCAGTGTATGTTGCTGCTGCTGCTACTGCTGCAGTGTATGTTGCTGCTGCTACTGCTGCAGTGTATGTTGTTGCTGCTACTGCTGCAGTGTATGTTGCTGCTGCTGCTACTGCTGCAGTGTATGTTGCTGCTGCTACTGCTGCAGTGTATGTTGCTGCTGCTACTGCTGCAGTGTATGTTGCTGCTGCTACTGCTGCAGTGTATGTTGCTGCTGCTACTGCTGCAGTGTATGTTGCTGCTGCTACTGCTGCAGTGTATGTTGCTGCTGCTACTGCTGCAGTGTATGTTGCTGCTGCTACTGCTGCAGTGTATGTAGATGCTTGTGCTGTAGTGTATGCAAAGGCCGGGGAAGTGCAAAAAGGGAAAACATGTCCATAAATTTATAATACTACACACGAATAAATACCTCCGATTTGACACACACACATATGTATATATGTGTGTACTCACCTAATTGTACTCACCTAATTGTGGTTGCAGGGGTCGAGACTCAGCTCCTGGCCCCGCCTCTTCACTGATCGCTACTGGATCCTCTCTCTCTCTGCTTCCTGAGCTTTGTCATACCTCTTCTTAAAACTATGTATGGTTCCTGCCTCCACTACTTCACTTGCTAGGCTATTCCACTTGCTGACAACTCTATGACTGAAGAAATACTTCCTAACGTCCCTGTGACTCGTCTGAGTCTTCAGCTTCCAGTTGTGACCCCTTGTCCCTGTGTCCCCTCTCTGGAACATCCTATCTCTGTCCACCTTGTCTATTCCCCGCAGTATCTTGTATGTCGTTATCATGTCTCCCCTGACCCTTCTGTCCTCCAGTGTCGTCAGTCCGATTTCCCTTAACCTTTCCTCGTACGACATTCCCTTGAGCTCTGTGACTAGCCTTGTTGCAAACCTTTGTACTTTCTCTAACTTCTTGACGTGCTTGACCAGGTGTGGGTTCCAGACTGGTGCTGCATACTCCAGTATGGGCCTAACATACACAGTTTACAGTGTCTTGAACGATTCCTTATTAAGGTATCGGAACGCTATTCTCAGGTTTGCCAGGCGCCCGTATGCTGCAGCGGTTATTTGGTTGATGTGTGCCTCCGGTGATGTGCTCGGTGTTATGGTCACCCCAAGGTCTTTCTCCCTGAGTGAGGTCTGTAGTCTTTGTCCACCTAGCCTATACTCTGTCTGCGGTCTTCTTTGCCCCTCCCCAATCTTCATGACTTTGCATTTGGCTGGATTGAATTCGAGAAGCCAGTTACTGGACCACATGTCCAGCCTCTCCAGGTCTCTTTGCAGTCCTGCCTCATCCTCGTCCGATTTAATTCTTCTCATCAACTTCACGTCATCTGCGAACAGGGACACTTCAGAGTCTATTCCTTCCATCATGTCGTTCACATATATCAAAAATAGCACTGGTCCTAGAACTGACCCCTGTGGGACCCCGCTCGTAACAGGAGCCCACTGTGATACCTCTTCACGTACCATGACTCGTTGCTGCCTCCCTGTCAGGTATTCCCTTATCCATTGCAGTGCCCTTCCTTTTACGTGTGCCTGATCATCCAGCTTCTGCACTAATCTCTTGTGGGGAACTGTGTCAAAGGCCTTCCTGCAGTCTAGGAAAACGCAATCTACCCAACCCTCTCTCTCGTGTCTTACTTCTGTTACCTTGTCATAAAACTCCAGGAGGTTTGTGATACAAGATTTGCCTTCCATGAACCCATGCTGGTTTTCATTTATAATCTTGTTCCTTTCCAGGTGTTCGACCACTCTCCTCCTGATAATCTTCTCCATGACTTTGCACACAATACATGTCAGAGACACAGGTCTGTAGTTTAGTGCCTCGTTTCTGTTTCCTTTCTTAAGGTGTGTGTGTGTGTGTGTGTGTGTGTGTGCTTGGGGTAGGGGGTGTTCAGACCGTGTTTATAGTGATACATATAGGTGATCAGTATTTAGATATGGGTGAAGAGGCTTTTGCTAAATTTATGGATTTGGAAAAGGCGTATGATAGAGTAGATAGGGAGGCAATGTAGCAGATGTTGCAAATGTATGGAATAGGAGGTAGGTTACTGAAAGCAGAGAAGAGTTTTTACGAGGATAGTGAGGCTCAGGTTAGGGTATGTAGGAGAGAGGGAGATTATTTCCCAGTGAAAGTAAATTGACAAGGATGTGTGATGTCTCCATGGTTGTTCAATATATTTATACTTGGGGTTGTAAGAGAAGTGAATGCTCTGGTGTTGGCAAGAGGGGTGGGGTTAAAAGGTAAAGAATCTAACAAAAATGTGGGAGCTGTCGCAGTTGCTTTTTGCTGATGACACTGTGCTTTTGCAAGATTGTGAAAATAAGTTGCAGAGGTTGGTGAACGAGTCTCGAAGGGTGTGAAAAAGAAGGAAATTGAAATTGAACGTAAGAAAAAGCAAGGTGATGAGGATAACAAAAAAAATAGGTAATGAAAGACTGGTTATCAGATTGGAGAGAGGGAGTATGGAGGAAGTGAATATATTTAGATATTTGGGAGTGAACTTGTCAGCAGATGAGTCTATGAAAGACGAGGTAACTCATAGAACTGAGTAGGGAAAAAAGGTGAGTGGAGCACTGACGAGTCTGTAGAGACAACGTTTCCCATGGAAGCAAAGACGAGAATGTATGAGAGAACAATGGTACCAGCAATTTACATGGGTGTGAAGCATGGGTGGTGAATGTTGCAATAAGGAGAAGGCTGGAGGCAGCGGAGATGTCAAGTCCAAGGGCAATGTGTAGTGTGAAAATAATGCAGAGAATCCATAGTTTGAGAATTAAAAGGAGGTGCGGGTTATATAAAAGTATTATCAAAAGGGCAGATAAAGGGTTATTGAGGTGGTTCAGACATTTAGAGAGGCTAGAACAAAATAGAATGATTGGGTGGCATATAAATCTGTAGTGGAAGGAAGGCAGGGTAGAGGTCGTCCTAGGAAAGGCTGGAGGGAGGAGGTAAAGGAGGTTTTGTGTGCAAGAGGCTAGGATTTCCAGCAAGCGTGCGTGAGCATGTTAGATAGGAACGAGTGAAGACGAATGATTTTTATGACTTGACGTGCTGTTGGAGTGTGAACATAGTAACATTTACGAAGAAATTCAGGGAAACCGGTTAGCCTGACTTGAATCCTGGAGGTAGGAGGTACAGTGCCTGCACGCTGAATGAGAGGTATTGATATGTTGCACTTTTTTAACTGTAGTGTAGACGCGTCTCTAGCAAGACAGTGATGGAGTGAATGATGAGGAAAATGTTTTTTCTTTTTGAGATCACCCTGCCTTGATGAGAAAAGGATAACAGCACTGCAACTAGCCGAGGAATTGAACCCGTGTTGTTTTAGCCCTCCTAATGGTGAGCGAAAATTCACGACGCTCTAACCCACTGGACCATACAATCCTACGAAGATAACGCACCCAGCAGAGCTAGGTGCTGTACCGTGATTCTATGACATACGACAGTGTGGGTGCCTCAGAGCTAATTTCATTCTACTGCCCGTTTGATATACTTGCCTCCACAAAAAGGCAGGCTAAAACAACACGGGTTCGATCCCCCGGCTAATCGGACTGTTGTTATTGATTAAATACCACTTGTTCGTAGTTTCAATAATATATATACATAGATACTGCTCGTTGGGGCTAGTACACTAAACGGGGAATATAATGAAATTAGTTCTGAGGTACCCACACTATCGTATGTCCTCGGATCACGGTACAACATCTAGCTCTGCTGGGTGCTTGATCTTGTAGGATTATATGGGACAGTGGGTGAGAGCGTCGTGAATTTTACCTTACCATGAAGCGGGCTAAAACAACACGGGGTCGATCCCACGGCTAGTTATAGTGCTGTTATTGATATATATATATATATATATATATATATATATATATATATATATATATATATATATATATATATATATATATATATATATATATATATATATATATATATATATATATATAGTATTGTTATGGCCAAATAAACACTGTGACAAAAATACTTGCATTACCAAATTATTATATCATTTACAATAATAGTAAAAACTCTTCTACTTAGTACGTTGGGCATCTGCATTTAAATTGCTAATAATTAACTCAGACAAGTTTAGTATAAAGCCAACAAGTTTAATGAGAAACTTGGCATCACCGGAAAGTGTTCGTATTGTGGAATTCTATGATTTGTTGCTCATAATAACTTTACTCATAATAACTTCACTTTAATCGGAACCTCAGTTCAATGTTAAGTTACTTAAAACAAGGCTATAATAAAACGAAAGTTAATTGTCCTTCCCGATATATATATATATATATATATATATATATATATATATATATATATATATATATATATATATATATATATATATATATATATATATATATATATATCTCAGTAACAACACTGTGACTAGCCAAGGAGTCGAACCCATGCTGCTTTGGCCCGCCTCATGGTGAGCGAAAGACAGATAATGCTCTAGTCCACGTGGACTTGAGCATGGGTTCGACTCCTTGGCTTGTCGCAGTGCTGTAAATGATCATTATCACTCGTTCGTGGTATATCAAGATAATTCGTATTGAATGACTGTTTATGAATAAAGAGAAGAAAATTCGGGTACTCAAACCGTGGTCCTGACAGGGAACAGGTCCACTCCTGTATTACTGAGCTTCGAGATTTACAATAAGAAGTTGGCATAGACATGACTTTTCTGACATGTCTGCATTAGAATTTATGCTGTGATCCAGCTGTCCCTCACCATGGCTAGATCAATTCGTTTTTAATCCATGTATGACAGACAGAATAAGATAACGTTTAGGGCCATCCTAGAGATTTAATACTGGTAAAGCATGTGCTTTAACGTCGTCTAGTCTCAACTGTAGTTTATGGATTTGTTGTGAATAGTTTTTGTCACGTTATGGAGGCTTTAAATATTATTCATAGATATTTTGTGACTTTGTATTGGGCGAGAAGCATCTACATAGCAGTCACTGACGTAGAACTGTAGTTGCAGTTTTAGTGAAGATCACAAGTCATGTTTTCGTTACTGTAATTAGCAACTCAGGCGCCGTCTGCGCCTTCACCCGTGGTGGCAGCATTCTCTTCCTTATATGCGGCAGAGAGGAGGAAGCTCAACTCTGTAAGTCATCTGCATATGAATGCTTGAGTAGTAATGAGAATTTCACCGCATTGTGTCAGGAACTTTTTAGAAGTGGTTTGAGCAACAGTTGGAGTTTCCCACAGAAAGACTTTTGAAGACTGTCGGAGTCGGAATAACAATGGATTTGCAAATGTAAGACCACCAGATCGGTTTCCTGCTCTACTTACAAAAAAAAAGAAAACGTGAGTTCTAAAGGATAACAACAGTAACGAAGATGGTGGAGTCTCCTATACAATAGAGGAGAAGCATAGATTAAATTTTCTGAAAAGCTTTGAAAACCCACAGATCTCTCGGGGAACATTGTGGGTAAAAGTGGTGTGGAAAATTCTTCGAATATTTTAAGTGTTTAAGCGTGTACTAGTAACGTCGAGATCAAGTTGATCATAAAAGTTAACTCACAATAGCAAGGCTGCAACAAGTCACAATTAACCAACAAAAGATAAAACCCAGAAAACTTTCCTATTGGTTCTGAACAATTATCAAGTCATGGTAGTGAAGCTCGTCTTTAAACAATTGTAGATATTTCTGGATTTTCTAGTAGTGCCTCCCAGAAAAAGGTGCCATGGAGGACAGCCGGGAAACTGACGCAAGAGAGAAGTTCACAACACAGACACTGAGAGAAGATTAGTGTGATAAGAGTATACAACACCGGCAAGTAGATGAATGAGACATTCTGTACCTGCGCACATCTATTATTGGTGAAATGTCTTCTCAGCAAAAATAGCTAAGTATTACCCTCGTGTCTCATTCATCTATTTAGTGACGTAATAGGTAGTTCGCTCAAGTCATTCATCTCTCGTCCCTGCCTTTACGCTTTTATAGTGAATAACTTTGAACCCCATTGTTATTAAAGAAATCACAGTTCAGAGGAGAGATGATCCATCGATGCTGGTATGTGGAATAAAATCCCAGGAATCGGAGATATCTTCACGTTCTATGGAACAAAGCTTTCCATGCCACAGGCGCTTCGTAATCCCTACGGGTTTAGAATGCTCCCATCAAAACAACAATAATTATAATAATAATAATAATAATAATAATAATAATAAAATTACTATTATTATTATTAATTGTAAGTACTATTATTTTTTATTATTATTACTATTTTAAGTGCAATAATGATTATAATAATGATAATAACCGTCCTCCCTTGTCTTTATCTTACTGTGGAGTTTCCTCTCTCAATGATCTGTATTCATTACACTTTCATTCATCAAATATATCTGTAAATATATAATATAGAGTATACATACATACATACATACATATATATATATATATATATATATATATGTATATATATATATATATATATATATATATATATATATATATATATATATATATATATATATATATATATATATATATATATATATATATATTTGTGTGTGTGTGTGTGTGTTTGTGAGCGTGTGTGTGTGTGTGTGTGTGTGTGTGTGTACTCACCTATTTGTACTCACCTATTTGTGGTTGCAGGGGTCGAGTCATAGCTCCTGGCCCCGCCTCTTCACTGATTGCTACTAGGTCCTCTCTCTCCCTGCTACATGAGCTTTATCATACCTCGCCTTAAAACTATGTATGGTTCCCGCCTCCACTACTTCACTTTCTAGACTATTCCATGACTTGACTACTCTATGACTGAAGAAATACTTCCTAACATCCCTTCGATTCATCTGAGTCTTCAACTTCCAATTGTGACCTATTGTGTCTGTGTCCCATCTCTGGAACATCCTGTCTTTGTCCACCTTGTCTATTCCGCGCAGTATTTTATATGTCGTTATCATGTCTCCCCTGACCCTCCTGGCCTCCAGTGTCGTCAGGCCGATTTCCCTCAACCTTTCTTCGTAGGACAATCCCCGTAGCTCTGGGACTAGTCTTGTTGCAAACCTTTGCACTTTCTCTAATTTCTTGACGTGCTTGACTAGGTGTGGATTCCAAACTGGTGCTGCATACTCCAGTATGGGCCTGACGTAAATGGTATACAGGGTCTTGAACGACTCCTTACTGAGGTATCTGAACGCTATCCGTAGGTTTGCCAGGCGCCCGTATGCTGCAGCAGTTATCTGATTTATGTGCGCCTCAGGAGATATGCTCGGTGTTATACTCACCCCCAGATCTTTTTCCTTGAGTGAGGTTTGCAGTCTTTGGCCATCTAAACTATATTGTGCCTGCGGTCTTCTTTGCCCTTCCCCAATCTTCATGACTTTGCATTTGGCAGGGTTAAACTCAAGGAGCCAGTTGCTGGACCAGGCTTGCAGCCTGTCCAGGTCTCTTTGTAGTCCTGCCTGATCCTCATCCGATTTGATTCTTCTCATTAACTTCACATCATCTGCAAACAAGGACACTTCTGAGTCTATCCCTTCCGTTATGTCGTTCACATATACCAAGAACAGCACAGGTCCTAGGACTGACCCCTGTGGAACCCCGCTTGTCACAAGCGCCCACTCTGACACCTCGTCACGTACCATGACTCGTTGTTGCCTCCCTGTCAGGTATTCTCTGATCCATTGCAGTGCCTTTCCTGTTATGTGTGCCTGATCTTCTAGCTTTTTCAGTAACCTCTTGTGAGGAACTGTGTCGAAGGCCTTTTTGCAGTCCAAAAAAATGCAGTCGATCCACCCCTCTCTCTCTTGTCTTACTTCTGTCACCTTGTCATAAAACTCTAGTAGGTTTGTGACACAGGATTTTCCTTCCCTGAAACCATGCTGGTTGTCAATTATACACTTGTTTCTTTCCAGGTGCTCCACCACTCTCCTCCTGATGATCTTCTCCATGACCTTGCATACTATACACGTTAGTGATACAGGTCTGTAGTTTAGTGCCTCATGTCTGTCTCCCTTTTTAAAAATTGGGACTACATTTGCCATCTTCCATACCTCAGGGAGTTGCCCAGTTTCAAATGATGTGTTGAAGATCTTTGTTAATGGCACACACAATATCTCTGCTCCCTCTTTAAGGACCCACGGAGAGATGTTGTCTGGTCCCACCGCCTTTGAGGTGTCAAGTTCGCATAGCAGCTTCTTCACTTCCTCCTTGGTTATATGTACCTCATCCAGCACTTGCTGGTGTACCCCCCTGTTCTGATTTCCTGGAGTCCTACTGGTTTCCACTGTAAATACTTCTTTAAATCTCGTGTTGAGCTCCTGACATACCTCTCGGTCGTTGCTTGTGAATTCCCCATCACCCTTCCTCAGTCTGATTACCTGGTCCTTGACTGTTGTTTTCCTCCTGATGTGGCTGTACAACAGCTTCGGGTCAGTCTTGACTTTCGATGCTATGTCATTTTCATATTGTCGCTGAGCCTCCCTTCTTATCTGTGCATATTCATTTCTGGCTCTTCGGCTAATCTCTTTATTTTCCTGAGTTCTCTGTCTTCTGTACCTTTTCCATTCTCTAGTACACCTAGTTTTTGCCTCCCTACACCTTTGGGTGAACCAAGGACTCGTTCTGTTCTTCCCATTATTTCTGTTTCCCTTGGGAACAAACCTCTCCTCTGCCTCCTTGCATTTTGTTGCCACATAGTCCATCATTTCTTGTACTGGTTTTCCTGTCAGTTCCCTCTCCCACTGAATGTTTTGAAGGAAGTTCCTCATGCCTGAGTAGTTCCCCCTTTTGTAGTTTGGTTTTTCCCATCCTATTCCTGCTACTCTCTCCACTTGGAGCTCAACTATGTAGTCGAAGCACAGAACCACATGATCACTAGCTCCCAGGGGCCTTTCATACAAGATATCCTCGATGTCTGAACTACTCAAGGTGAATACAAGGTCCAGTCTTGCTGGTTCATCTTCTCCTCTCTCTCTGGTAGTGTCTCTAACATGTTGATGCATGAGGTTTTCCAGTACTACATCCATCATCTTGGCTCTCCATGTTTCGGAACCCCCATGGGGCTCCAGGTTTTCCCAGTCAATCTCCTTGTGATTGAAATCACCCATAACTAGTAACTTTGCTCCCCCCACGTGTGCTCTCCTGGCCACCTCGGCTAGTGTGTCGACCATGGCTCTGTTGCTCTCATCGTATTCTTCTCTTGGTCTCCTGCAGTTTTGTGGTGGGTTGTACATTACTGCAATTATCACCTTATGTCCCTCAGACTGGATTGTTCCTACTAAGTAGTCCCTTTCACCCGTGCCATCCATTCCTTCCATTTTCTCAAAACCCCACTGGCTTTTAATGAGCAGTGCAACTCCTCCTCCCCCTCTCCTCCCTCTGTCTTTCCTGAAGATCTGATATCCGGGTAGAAAGATTGAATCTGTTATTATTCTGGTGAGTTTTGTTTCTGTGAGTGCTATTATGTCTGGGGATGTCTCCTTGATTCTTTCGTGCCACTCCTCATACTTATTTGTTATTCCATCTGCATTTGTATACCATACCTTCAACTTCTTTTCTAAGACTGTGGTCTGGGAGGTGTATTGGGGTTGGGGAAGTGGGAGACCTGATAAGGAACTATGGGTGGTTGCTGTAGGGGTGGAGTTTGTAATGTAGTGGGTGGGGGCATTGGATATGGCATGGGTGTTGTGGTTTAGAGTGTTTGGCTGCACTGGGGTTGACCTGGTTGGGAGGCTTCTATAGGAAGCTGTGAGGGAGGTTGTATTTGATCTTCTTCCTGTGTCTGGGATCTCCTGTCTGTCTTCTCCATCCCCTCTCTTTCCTCCTTTCGCCTTTGTACCATCTCTCTCAGTTTCCGCCTTTCGTCTTGTGTTCTGTCGCGGTCGAGATACACCTTCCTGTATCCCGGCATGTCCCTTAATCGTGCTTTTTCCTGCAGTATCCTGTTCCGAGTCGGTTCTGCCTTGAAGGTCACTTTCACTGGCCGGTTTCTTTTTTTTACAAACCCCCCTATTCTCCGAAAATTTTCCAGCTGGGTCATGTCGTCTTCTCCGATTACTTTCATGATGCTTTCAATTGCTTTTTTTCCCCTTGTTTTCTTGCTTCATATGTTTCCCCTTCAACTTCCTGTAGCCCATACACAAAGACTGACCTCACCCTTTCATTCTCCCACTGCATATCCCTGTGTATCCCCTCATTCAATTTGATTTCCTCCATTGCAGCTTTCCTTTCTTCAGTTTCACTAGCTACTGTACATGGGCTCAGTGGCCTGTCATTTTCCCATCTCGGCTTTCCCTGGGCTCTGTTGTGGTCTTTTAGGGCCTCCACATATAGCTTAGCTCTTTCATTTACTACAGTCTCCACTGATAGAGCTTCTACATGCAGTTTTGCTCCTCCTTTCCCTACAGTCCCCTTATTTGTGGCTGAGGTAGCGGTCTCTGTTGTCAATCCCATAATGTTCTTTAGTTCTTTAGGCTGTTTCAGATTTTCCAGTTCCTCTTCTAAACTCTGTATCCTGGCCTCTGCTGCTTTGACTTTCACCTCCCACTTCCTGCTTTCCATGTCTATCCTCTCTTCCATTCTCATGCTAAGTTCTTCTAATTTCTTTTCCCATTCTTGTTCCCTTTTTGTGAGCTCTGCTGCCCAATCTTCCTTTGCAGTTTCCTCCTCCTGTCCCTTGGGTTTTCTTGTTGCTCTCTGGCAACCCATTTTTGTTTTATCCTGATTGCCTCAGAGTGGGAAACCTATGTAATTCTGTATGTTAGGTTAGTATTGTATATGTCAGAGTGTGGGGGGGGGGGAGGTAGAGGAGGAACTGTGGCTATATGGGAGAGTAGTGGGGAGGGGGAGTGGGAAGGAGAGTGAAGCAAGTGGTTAAGTGGGTGAGGGAGAGGTGGGGAGGGGGAGGGTGAAAGAGGGAGGGGAGGGATCAGGTGAAGGAGTGAGATGTCGGTGGGGGAGGGGGGAGTGTATGTGTGAGTCTGGCAATATGTGTGTGTGTGTGTGTTGTGTGTGTGTTGCGTGTGTGTGTGTGGAGGGGTGGGGTGGGGGGTGGGGTGGGGTGTGGGGTGGGGGGTGGGGGGGGTGTGGGTGGGTGTGGGTGGGTGTGTGGGTGGGTGTGTGGGTGGGTGTGTGTGGGTGTGTGGGTGTGTGTGTGGGGGTGTGTGGGTGGGTGTGTGGGTGGGTGTGGGTGGGTGTGTGGGTGTGTGGGTGTGTGGGGGTGTGTGGGTGTGTGGGTGTGTGTGGGTGTGGGTGTGGGTGTGTGTGGGGGTGTGTGGGTGGGTGTGTGGGTGGGTGTGTGTGGGTGGGTGTGTGGGTGGGTGTGTGGGTGGGTGTGTGGGTGGGTGTGTGGGTGGGTGTGTGGGTGGGTGGGTGTGGGTGGGTGTGTGGGTGGGTGTGTGGGTGGGTGTGTGTGGGTGTGTGTGGGTGTGGGTGTGTGTGGGTGTGTGTGGGTGTGTGGGTGTGTGTGGGTGTGTGTGGGTGTGTGGGTGTGTGTGAGTGTGTGTGGGTGTGTGTGGGTGTGTGGGTGTGTGGGTGTGTGTGGGTGTGTGTGGGTGTGTGGGTGTGTGTGGGTGTGTGTGGGTGTGTGTGGGTGTGTGTGGGTGTGTGTGGGTGTACGTGTGCACACTAGGCTACGCTACTCTTTTGAAGATTATAAAAAAAAATTTCCCAATCAATTCCTTATTAATATGCACTAATATATACTATATAATATTAATTGCGTACACTTGTGTTTGTGTGTGTGTGTGTTTACTAGCTTGTTCTTTGAAAAAGAGGGGGGGGGTTACGTTAACACTATTTGTTATTGTTGTTGTTTCACCGGTACTCTCCCGGCCCAGATCTCCGCACACTACGCTACTTTACTTTTTGAAGATTATAGTGTGTGTGTGTGTGTGTGTGTGTGTGTGTGTGTGTGTGTGTGTGTGTGTGTGTGTGTGTGTATGTGTGTGTGTGTGTGTGTGTGTGTGTGTGTGTACTCACCTAGTTGTACTCACCTAGTTGAGGTTGCAGGGGTCGATTCCTAGCTCCTGGCCCCGCCTCTTCACTGGTCCCTACTAGGTCACTCTCCCTGAACCTTGAGCTTTATCATACCTCTGCTTAAAGCTATGTACGGATCCTGCCTCCACTACATCGCTTCCGAAACTATTCCACTTACTGACTACTCTGTGGCTGAAGAAATACTTCCTAACATCCCTGTGATTCATCTGTGTCTTAAACTTCCAACTGTGTCCCCTTCCTGCTGTGTTCCATCTCTGGAACATCCTGTCTTTGTCCACCTTGTCAATTCCTCTAAGTATTTTGTATGTCCTTATCATGTCCGCCCCATCTCTCCTGTCCTCCAGTGTCGTCAGGTTGATTTCCCTTAGCCTCTCCTCGTAGGACATACCTCTTAGCTCTGGGACTAGTCTTGTTGCAAACCTTTGCACTTTCTCTAGTTTCTTTAAGTG
This sequence comes from Cherax quadricarinatus, assembly GCF_038502225.1. NCBI lineage: Eukaryota > Metazoa > Arthropoda > Malacostraca > Decapoda > Parastacidae > Cherax > Cherax quadricarinatus. Next base: position 14,233,598 of record NC_091351.1, read on the forward strand.
CTTGGCTAGGTGTGGGTTCCAATCTGATGCCGCATACTCCTATTAGTGCCTAACGTAGACGGTGTACAGGGTCCTGAATGATTCCTTATTGAGATATCGGAATGCTGTTCTGAGGTTTGCTAGGCGCCCATATGCTGCAGCAGTTATTTGGTTGATGTGCATTTCAGGAGATGTGCCTGGTGTTATACTCACCCCAAGATCTTTTTCCTTGAGTGAGGTTTTGAGTCTCTGGCCCCCTAGACTGTACTCCGTCTGCGATCTTCTTCGCCTTTCCCCAATCTTCATGACTTTGCACTTGGTGGGGTTGAACTCCAGGAGCCAATTGCTGGACCAGGTCTGCAGCATGTTCAGTTCCCTTTGTAGTTCTGCCTGGTCTTCGATCGAATGAATTCTTCTCATCAACTTCACGTCATCTGCAAACAGGGACACTTCGGAGTCTATTCCTTCCATCATGTCGTTCACAAATACCAGAAACAGCACTGGTCCAAGGACTGACCCCTGTGGGACCCCGCTGGTCACAGGTGCCCACTCTGACACCTCGCCACGTACCATGTCTCGCTGCTGTCTTCCTGACTAGTATTCCCTGATCCTCTGTAGTGCCTTCCGTGTTATCCCTGCCTGGTCCTCCAGTTTTTTCACTAATCTCTTGTGTGGAACTGTGTCAAACGCCTTCTTGCAGTCCAAGAAAATGCAATCCACCCACCCCTCTCTCTCTTGTCTTACTGCTGTCACAATGTCATAGAACTCCAGTAGGTTTGTGACACAGGATTTCCCATCCCTGAAACCATGTTGGCTGCTGTTGATGAGATCATCCCTTTCTAGGTGTTCCACCACTCTTCTCCTGATAATCTTCTCCATGACTTTGCATATTATACATGTCAGTGACACTGGTCTGTAGTTTAGTGCTTCATGTCTGTCTCCTTTTTTTAAAGATTGGGACTACATTTGCTGTCTTCCATGCCTCAGGCAATCTCCCTGTTTCGATAGATGTATTGAATATTGTTGTTAGGGGTACACATAGCGCCTCTTCTTTCTCTCTCAGGACCCATGGAGAGATGTTATCCGGCCCCATTGCCTTTGAGGTATCTAGCTCACTCAGGAGCCTCTTCACTTCTTCTTCGGTTGTGTGTACTGTGTCCAGCACTTGGTGATGTGCCCCACCTCTCCGTCTTTATGGAGCCCCTTCTGTCTCCTCTGTGAACACTTCTTTGAATCTCTTGTTGAGTTCCTCACATACTTCACGGTCATTTCTTGTTATCTCTCCTCCTTTCTTTCTTAGCCTGATAACCTGGTCCTTGACTGTTGTTTTCCTCCTGATGTGGCTGTATAACAGCTTCAGGTCAGATTTGATTTTCTCTGCTATGTCGTTTTCATATTGTCGTTGGGCCTCCCTTCTTCTCTGTGCATATTCATTTCTGGCTCTACGACAGCTCTCCTTATTCTCCTGGGTCCTTTGCCTTCTACATTTCTTCCATTCCTTAGCACACTTGGTTTTTGCCTCCCTGCACCTTTGGGTGAACCATGGGCTCATCCTGGCTTTTTCGTTATTCCTGTTACCCTTGGGTACAAACCTCTCTTCAGCCTCCTTGCATTTTGTTGCTACATATTCCATCATCTCATTAACTGGCTTCCCTGCCAGTTCTCTGTCCCATTGAACCCCATTCAGGAAGTTCCTCATTTTCGTGTAGTCCCCTTTCTTGTAGTTTGGCTTCATTCACCTTGGCCTTCCTGCTTTTCCCTCCACTTGTAGCTCTACTGTGTATTCGAAGCTTAAAACTACATGATCGCTGGCCCCAAAGGGTCTTTCATATGTGATGACCTCAACATCTGCACTGCTCAAGGTGTATACTAGGTCTAGTCTTGCTGGTTCATCCTCTCCTCTCTCTCGTAGTGTCCCTTACGTGTTGGTACATGAAGTTTTCCAGTACCACCTCCATCATCTTAGCCCTCCATGTACCTTGGCCCCCATGTGGCTCCAAGTTCTCCCAATCGATCTCCTTGTGGTTAAAGTCACCCATGATCAGGAGCTTTGCCCTGCATGCATGAGCTCTTCTCGCCACTGCAGCCAGTGTGTCAACCATCGCTCTATTGCTCTCGTCATACTCTTGCCTTGGACTCCTGCTGTTCTGTGGTGGGTTGTACATCACTGCAATTACCTCCTTGGGACTTCCAGAGTGAAGCGTTCCCGCTATGTAATCGCTTGTGTCTCCGCTGTCTCCTCTCTCCAGCTCATCAACATTCCATCGGTTATTGATCAGCAGTGCCACTCCTCCACCCCCCCTCCCTGTTCCCTCTGTCTTTCCTCAGGATCTGGTATCCCGTTGGAAATATGGCATCTGTTATCATACATGTAAGCTTGGTTTCTGTGAGAGCTATGATATCCGGTGATGCCTCTAACTCTTTCGTGCCACTATTCCCACTTATTTGTTATTCCATCGGCTTTTGTGTACCATACCTTCAGTTTCCTCTCCAACACTGGTTTGCGGGGCCTGTGAGGGTGGGAGACCTGGTAGCATACTTGGGGATTCTATAGCTGGGTGTTGGGTGGAAGCTGTGAGTATGGATTGTAGTTTGTGTTGGGATGGTGTGAGAGGTTGTGGGGTTCTGAGGATAGTTCTGTGTGTGCTTGCCCTTGCTGCTGCTGCTGTGTGTGTGTGTACTCACCTATTTGTGGTTGCAGGGGTCGAGTCTTAGCTCCTGGCCCCTGTGTGTGTGTACTCACCTAGTTGAGGTTGCGGGGGTCGAGTCCGAGCTCCTGGCCCCTGTGTGTACTCACCTAGTTGTACTCACCTAGTTGAGGTTGCTGGGGTCGAGTCCGAGCTCCTGGCCCCGCCTCTTCACTGATCGCTACTAGGTCACTCTCTCTGAACCATGAGCTTTATCATACCTCTGCTTAAAGCTATGTATGGATCCTGCCTCCACTACATCGCTTCCCAAACTATTCCACTTACTGACTACTCTGTGGCTGAAGAAATACTTCCTAACATCCCTATGATTCATCTGTGTCTTCAACTTCCAACTGTGTCCCCTTGTTACTGTGTCCAATCTTTGGAACATCCTGTCTTTGTCCACCTTGTCAATTCCTCTCAGTATTTTGTTTGTCGTTATCATGTCCCCCCTATCTCTCCTGTCCTCCAGTGTCGTCAGGTTGATTTCCCTTAACCTCTCCTCGTAGGACATTCCTCTTAGCTCTGGAACTAGTCTTGTTCGAAACCTTTGCACTTTCTCTAGTTTCTTTACATGCTTGGCTAAGTGTGGGTTCCAATCTGGTGCCGCATACTCCAATATGGGCGTAACGTACACGGTGTACAGGGTCCTGAACGATTCCTTATTAAGATGTCGGAATGCTGTTCTGAGGTTTGCTAGGCGCCCATATGC